>NC_053436.1:41158286-41367519 GCF_007990345.1 Gossypium hirsutum
TATGCATGTGTGAAAAATTCATGCTTAAATTTTGTATATAGTATGTGAAATTTATTAAATAGGACTTGTATGAGAAAATTTAGAAATGTGCTAGGCAAATGCTAAAGTGGCCTATTAATATATGTTGGAAAGTGCTTGTACTTGCATGTCAAATTAGCCAAACTATAGGTAGTGGCCGGCCATGCTACGAATTATATAATCAAATATGAATTTTCTATTAACTTTAATTAGCTAGATGCCATATTATCATGGATGAATGTAATAAAATAAAGAAATAATAATTAAAGGAAGGAAATGGGTGAAAGAAACAAAGTCTTCATCCATGTTTCTCCTAGCCGATCTAAAGAAAGAAAAGAACAACCATTCGGTGATCTTGAACTCAAAATAAGGTGAGTAGTTCATGCTAATTCTTGAAATTTTAGTATATTTTGAGTTAGTCTTAAGTTCTTTGCTTAACCCATGACAAAATTTGAGTTGGGTAATGTCTTAAGCTTTCGGCCATAGTAGAAATTAAGGGGTTAGATTGTTTTTTTTGTGGTTATTTGAAGTTGAACTAGTTAATACTAAGTGTTAGTATTTGTACATGAAATAGAGAATGTGGATTTTTTGAGTTACTTGAACAAATTCGGCTTTGTAATTGATTTTTTTAGTATAAACCTGAGTAATGCTAGACATAGATTTGGTTTTGATAGTGCTTATATGAGTTTAATTAATTCAATTTTGATAATATAATGATAGCTTAAGATAAAAAACATTCGGTTATGAATTTTTATGTTAAATCGAAAATGGATGCTAGTTGAGCTATTAACAATTACTTAATAACGAAGAGAATATAAGCTTAATGCAAAAGTAGCATTCAACCTCGGAGTAAGTTAAATTAGTAGGAAATAAAATTTTGAGATGGAAAGTTATGTGTTTGACTAAAGAAAAGAAATCGTTGAAGAGTGTTTGTGAACATGGTAAGTGTATTCGGTTTAGTGAGCAAATGAAATAAAAATTTGGAATTTGATTTTTTAGGGGTATGTATGACCAAGTATATTCGGCCACATAAATAATATAATTACATGATGTTATATTATGATTATCGAGCTTATGTATGTGGTGCATGTATATCTAGTAATATAATGAATTTGTTTTGATATCGATGATAAGTTATTACTTAATTACAAGAGCATTGGTGAAATAACATTTGTGTATGAACATATATTAGTTATGAATAGGTAGGTTAAGACTAATTGTGGTAATGATAATATATTAAAATGAGATGGATATTTGATTATCGAATGTAAATAATAAGTAAACATTATGATCAAAAATATAAACATCTCTATTTATACTTATTTAGCTCAAGAGCAAGGGGGTCAAAGTTGGATAGGGAAAGGAAAAAGTGATCGAATAGTTGTTGAAATCGTTAGACAACATCCGAGGTAAGTCTTAAGTAATGGAACTTAGCTTATGATTTGATAAAGCAATTATATATATGTGCATATATGTGTGAATTAATAAATCCGAGCTTGGTCCGAAGGGCTTTGACAGTCATAATCCGAGCTGCCGAAGGCTTTGAGCCAGTGTCATAACCGAACCTAGTTCGAAGGCCTTCAGGCCAATGTCATATCCGAGCTTGGTCTCGAAGGGCTTTTTGAGTCAGCGCTAAGAATCGGGCTTGGTTCCGAAGGGCGTCTGTGATGGCATAATATTGAGTTGAAACTCGTAAATATTCGTACGAAAATCATATAATACATGTTGAAACAATTTTAAACCAATGTGTTACTTACAGTAAGATAACTAGGTAAGTAATTTACTCTCGTTGAGAATATGATTATGTTAAATTATGACTTTGAAATTGGTGGGGAGGCTTAGACCATTGTTTAAAATCATTCGAACATTTATGATCTGATTATGATGTATGAGTTCCGAATTAGAGAGTTCAACTTCACAAATGTGAGATTAGGTGTATATGCATGAGATTGACACGGAAATGTGAGATGAACGTATTCGACTATAGAATGAATTTAGTTGGATATATATTGCTTTCACCTTTGTGATATGAATGATAAAAGTAGTACCTTAGTTATTTTCTATTCAGTTAAAGGATGAAACAAACAAACTTAGATATTATTATGCCATTCTTTAAATGATTTCATTATTTAAAACTTACTAAGCATCGAAATGCTTATTCTTTGCTTTAATTCTCGGTTTTATAGATTTGTTCGTCAGCTATCGGACTCGGAAGTGTCAAAGTCGAAGTCATCCACACTATCTAAGCCACTTTTTGGTACTCTTCAGTTGAACTGATAATGGCATGTATAGGGCTGACCCTTGTTGTTGATTAAGTATCTTTTGGTAATGTATATTCGTATAGCCATGCGAAAATGGCTTGTATATTTGAGTATAACATTATGATCATTTTGTATATATGGTCTTATGATATGGTTATTAAGTGGTGTGGAAATGTTTGGTAATGATTAGCCATTGGAATGGCCAATCATGGTCCTATTGGTGCTACGTATGTCGTGGCTAATCGTGATTATACTTGGAAATAATGTATGTCAAATTACTAGTTGATTCATGGAAAACTATGAAATAGGTAAAATTTACCTTAAAATAGATGCTGACAGAAGTAGTGATGTGAATTTGAAAAATCACTAAAAATAGTAGAAATGGAATTAAATAATGAATAAATTATGTAATAGAATCTTGATGAGTCTAATTTCATATGAAAGAAACCAAAACGACCATATGAGCCGTATTTTATGAGATGTTTAAGTTTTCGTGAAACAGGGCCAGAGCGATTTCTGGATCCCCTGTTCTGACTTTGGAAATTCACCATAAATTAACCAGAGATAATTAGAAGTCATGCTTTATATGTACAGATTCATTTTTGAGTCTAGTTTCACTATAAACAAACGGAATAAGTATTCAATTTCTGTACAGGGAGATATCTAAGTCCGAATGCATGAAGGTCAGAGTAGTCGAACCCTGAACAGGGAGAATTTAACTAATAAACTGTACCAATTGGCCAACCAAAAATTCTAGAAAACAATTAGTAAATATATGTATGAGTCTAGTTTCAGGAAAAATTTACAGAATTGGATTGAGTTTGGAACTCAAGATATGATTTTTAGAGTGACTGTGATGCAGTTAGCCAGCTCGTCTGGAAATTTTAAAAATGAATTGTATGAGCTGTTTAAGTAAGGAATTAAGTCCGTTAGCACCTCGAGTTCGACTCCGGCAATGGTCTCGGGTACGGGGTCTGACATTTAATTGGTATCAGAGCTACGGTTTAGTCGATTCTAGGACTACCATAATACGTAGGGGAATAGCTATACATGCCATTATTTGTTTATCTGATAGTGTGGTGATTTCTGACAGTTAAAATGTGTTTATTTATAGTAATGGATCCTGATCCCAACCGAGTGGTAGCTGATGATGTGAGAGTGTAGCGCCTGCTCTCGCACATGGGACGGCGCCGGTGGACTCTCAACCTATTGCTAGTAATCAGAATGATGAAGCTAGGCAGGCTTTTTATAGCGTGATGAATGATTGGTTCAATCAGTATATTCGAACTAATACGACTGTCCCACAACCCCCACCCTCGACTAATACACCCCCTGCAACCGCGATACCTCCGGTGATTGATCAGATGAGGTTAAATAAGCCCCCAGTTGACAGAATCCAAAAGCACGGGGCTACTGAATTTAAAGCTACAGACAGCGATGATGCCGAGCAAGCTGAATTTTGGTTGGACAACACTATTCGGGTACTTGATGAACTATCTTGCACACCCGATGAATATCTGAAGTGTACTATTTCTTTACTACGTGATTCTGCATACTATTGGTGGAATACGTTGATTTCTATTGTGCCCAGAGAACGAGTAACTTGGGAGTATTTCCAAACTGAGTTTCGGAAAAAGTATATTAGCCAGAGATTCATTGATCAAAAACGAAAGGAATTTCTTGAACTTAAACAAGGTTCCATGTCTGTTACTGATTATGAACGAAAGTTTGTGAGGCTTAGCCGGTACGCTCGAGAATGCATTCTTCAGAAGCTGTAATGTGTAAACGTTTCGAAGATGGACTGAATGAAGATATAAAACTGTATGTTGGCATTCTTGAAATCAGAGAATTTGTAGTACTTGTTGAGCGAGCTTGCAAAGCCGAAGAGCTCAGCAAGGAAAAAGAAAAGCTGATATGGGTGCAAAAGAGTTTCGTAAGAGATCTTCGGGAAAGCCCTTTCAACAGTCATCGAAGAAATTTAGAGATGAGTCAGGCCGATCTAAAGACACTTCGGGTTTTTCCAAACAAGATCGTGATTGACCCCCTGTGAGTACGCGAGTCACTTCAGTTGCCAGTGTTGGAAATGATCGTCGGGACAGGACAGAGTGCCAGTATTGCGGTAAATGGCATTCGGGGAGTTGTAGATTCCATGACCGCTCCTGTTATAAGTGCGGATCAGCTAACCACTTTATCAAAGATTGTCCGAGACTGTCTAAACAAAATGTAAATCAGAGTGGGAAACTGGGTGCTACTATAGCACGAGGTAGGCCACCTAAAAATGCGGGGAATGCTAGTGGCAGTCAGAGAGGATCTAGAGATGTTACCACCAGATCTGAGGCTCGTGCTCCTGCTAGAGCTTATGCTATACGTGCACGCGAGGATGCTTCTTCGCCTGATGTTATTACTGGTACTTTCACTCTCTTTGATACTGATGTGATTGCTTTGATTGACCCTGGATCTACTCATTCTTATGTATGTGAGGCTTTAGCATCCAGTAAGACTTTACCTGTTGAGTCTACTGAGTTCGTTATTAGAGTGTCGAATCCCTTGGGTCGTTATGTGCTTGTCGACAAGGTGTGTAAGAAATGCCCCTTAATAATCCGAGGCTCCTGTTTTCCGGCCGACTTGATGCTTTTACCGTTTGATGAATTTGATGTTATTCTCGGTTTGGATTGGTTGACCGTACATGATGCAGTTGTGAATTGCAAAAGTAAGCCTATTGATTTGAGATGTGCAAATAATGAGATAATCCGAGTTGAGTCTACTAATTGGAACGGATTACCAACAATAATATCCTCAATGTTAGCTCAAAAATATGTGAGAAAGGGGTGTGAAGCGTATCTTGCATACGTACTTGATAATAAAGAATCAGAAAAGAAACTTGAATCGGTACCAGTGGTTTGTGAATATCCTCATGTTTTCTCGAAGAATTATCGGGGTTACCACCTGTTCGGGAGGTAAAGTTTGGCATTGAACTTGTACCTGGGACTACACCGATTTCGATAGCTCCATATCGTATGGCACCAACGGAATTGAAAGAATTGAAAACTCAGTTGCAAGAGTTGACAGATAGAAGTTTTGCTCGACCGAGTTTTTCACCTTGGGGTGCACCAGTATTGTTTGTGAAAAAGATGGACGGAACCATGAGGTTGTGCATCGACTATCGTCAGCTGAATAAAGTGACAATAAAGAATAAATATCCGTTACCGCGTATTGATGATTTGTTTGATCAACTAAAGGGGGCCTCAGTGTTTTCAAAGATAGATTTGAGATCGGGTTATTATTAGTTACGAGTTCGAAATTCAGATATACCCAAAACTGCTTTTAGAACGAGATACGGTCACTACGAGTTCTTAGTGATGCCATTTGGACTCACTAATGCCCCTGCAGTATTTATGGATTTGATGAATCAGATCTTCAGATAGTATTTGGATCGATTTGTAGTTGTGTTTATTGATGACATTTTGGTCTATTCGAGGGATGAAACCGAACATGCTGAACACCTGAGATTAGTGTTGCAGATTTTACGGGATAAGCAGTTATATGCTAAGTTCAGTAAATGTGAGTTCTGGTTGAGAGAAGTTAGCTTTTTGGGTCATGTGGTATCTGCATCGGGTATTAGAGTTGATTCGAGCAAAATTTCAGCCGTACTTAACTGGAAGCCTCCGAGAAATATTACTGAGGTTCGAAGCTTTTTGGGACTTGCCGGTTACTACAGACGGTTTGTAAAGGTTTCTCGATGATAGCCACACCAATGACGAAACTACTTCAGAAAGATGTTAAGTTTGAATGGACAGAAAAATGTCAGAAAAGTTTCGATCAACTAAAAACTTATTTGACTGAAGCTCCAGTACTAGTGCAGCCCGAATCAGGCAAAGAGTTTGTCATTTACAGTGATGCATCCTTACTTGGGTTGGGTTGTGTATTGATACAAGAAGGTCGAGTTGTAGCTTATGCGTCAAGGCAATTGAAGCCACATGAGAAAAATTATCCAACCCATGATCTCGAATTAGCTGCCATCGTATTCGCTTTGAAAATATGGCGACATTACTTATTTGGTGAGAAGTGCCATGTATTTTTGGATCACAAAAGTCTCAAATATTTGACGACTCAAAGAGATTTGAATCTGCGACAAAGACATTGGCTTGAGTTGTTAAAAGATTATGAGCTTGTCATTGACTATCACCCGGGAAAGGCTAATGTGGTTGCGGATGCTTTAAGTCGTAAATCACTGTTTGCTTTACGAGCGATGAATGTACACTTGTCCGTTCTATCCGATAATGTGTTAGTAGCAGAATTAAAGGCCAAACCATTGTTGATTCATCAAATTCGTGAAGCTCAGAAAGTCGATGATGAATTGGTTGCAAAACGGGCTGAATGTGTTTCGAATTTGGAATCAGAGTTTCAAATTGATGATGACGATTGTTTGAGGTTCAGAAGTCGTTTGTGTGTTCCAAGAAATTCAGAACTTATCTCGACAATTCTGAACGAAGCTCATTGTAGCCGAATGTCAATTCACCCGGGGAGTACGAAAATGTACAATGATCTGAGACGTCAGTTTTGGTGGCATGGTATGAAACGAGACATATCCGATTTTGTTTCAAAGTGTTTAATATGTCAACAAGTGAAAGCGAAACATCAAGTGCCTACGGGTTTACTTCAGCCAATCATGATACCTGAATGGAAGTGGGATCGAGTCACGATGGAATTTGTATCTGGATTGCCATTGTCATCAAGCAAAAGAGATGCGATCTGGGTTGTTGTTGATAGACTGACAAAGTTGGCTCATTTTATTCCTGTACGTATGGATTACTCCCTTGACAAGCTAGCTGAAATGTATGTATCTCAGATTGTAAGGTTACATGGAGTACCCGTTTCTATTGTGTCAGATAGAGATCCGAGATTCACATCGCGATTTTGGAAGAAATTTCAAGAAGCTTTGGGTACCAAATTGCATTTCAGCACCGCTTTTCATCCCCAGACCGATGGTCAATCTGAGCGGATAATTCAGATACTCGAGGATATGTTGAGATGTTGCATTCTTGAGTTTAGTGGTTCGTGGGAACGGTATTTACCCTTGATTGAATTCGCTTACAACAATAGTTTTCAATCAAGCATTAAGATGGCACCTTACTAGGCTTTGTATGGTCGTAAATGCCGTACACCGTTTTTTTGGACCGAACTCAATGAAAATAAAATTTTCGGAGTTGATTTGATTAAAGATGCTGAACAGAAAGTAAAAATAATCCGTGAAAGTCTGAAGGCAGCTTCAGATCGTCAGAAGTCGTACGCGGATTTGAAACGAAAAGACATTGAGTATCAGGTAGGAGACAAAGTGTTTCTTAAAGTTTCACCTTGGAAAAAGATACTCAGATTTGGCCGTAAGGGCAAATTGAGTCCGAGGTTCATTAGGCCGTATGAAATATCCGAATGAATTGGTCCAGTTGCATATAGATTGATTTTACCCCCTGAACTCGAAAAGATTCACAACATTTTTCATGCTTCGATGCTTCGATGTTATAGATCCGATCCTTCGCACATAATTAATCTATCAGAGGTTGAAATTCAATCCGATATGAGTTATGAAGAAGAACCGATTCGTATCCTAGCTCGTGAAGTGAAAGAATTACGAAACAAAAAGGTTCCTTTAGTAAAAGTGTTATGGCACAAGCACGGGATGGAAGAAGCTACTTGGGAACCCGAGAACTCTATGAAAGAACCATATCCTAACTTGTTCACTGGTAAGATTTTTGGGGACGAAAATTTCTTATGTGGGGGAGAGTTGTGACATCCCTAATTTGACCCTAGTCGGAAAGTGGTTTCGGGACCACGAAACCGAGTCATAAAAATAATTAACAGTCATATTTGATGCTTATTATATATGAATATGCATGTGTGAAAAATTCATGCTTAAATTTTGTATATTGTATGTGAAATTTATTAAATAGGACTTGTATGAGAAAGTTTAGAAATGTGCTAGGCAAATGCTAAAGTGGCCTATTAATATATGTTGGAAAGTGCTTGTACTTGCATGTCAAATTAGCCAAACTATAGGTAGTGGCCGGCCATGCTACAAATTATATAATCAAATATGAATTTTCTATTAACTTTAATTAGCTAGATGCCATATTATCATGGATGAATGTAATAAAATAAAGAAATAATAATTAAAGGAAGGAAATGGGTGAAAGAAACAAAGTCTCCATCCATGTTTCTTCCTAGCCGATTCTAAAGAAAGAAAAGAACAACCATTCGGTGATCTTGAACTCAAAATAAGGTGAGTAGTTCATGCTAATTCTTGAAATTTTAGTATATTTTGAGTTAGTTCTTAAGTTCTTTGCTTAACCCATGACAAAATTTTGAGTTGGGTAATGTCTTAAGCTTTCGGCCATAGTAGAAATTAAGGGGTTAGATTGTTTTTTTTTTTGTGGTTATTTGAAGTTGAACTAGTTAATACTTAAGTGTTAGTATTTGTACATGAAATAGATGAATGTGGATTTGTTGAGTTACTTGAACAAATTCGGCTTTGTAATTGATTTTTTTTAGTATAAACCTTGAGTAATGCTAGACATAGATTTTGGTTTTGATAGTGCTTATATGAGTTTAATTAATTCAATTTTGATAATATAATGATAGCTTAAGATAAACAACATTCGGTTATGAATTTTTGTGTTAAATCGAAAATGGATGCTAGTTGAGCTATGAACAATTACTTAATAACGAAGAGAATATAAACTTAATGCTAAAGTAGCATTCAACCTCGGAGTAAGTTAAACTAGTAGGAAAATAAATTTTGAGATGGAAAATTATGTGTTTGACTAAAGAAAAGAAATCGTTGAAGAGTGTTTGTGAACATGGTAAGTGTATTCGGTTTAGTGAGCAAATGAAATAAAAATTTGGAATTTGATTTTTTTTACGGGTATGTATGACCAAGTATATTCGGCCACATAAATAATATAATTACATGATGTTATATTATGATTATTGAGCTTATGTATGTGGGTGCATGTATATCTAGTAATATAATGACATTTGGTTTTGATAGTCGATTGATAAGTTATTACTTTAATCACAAGAGCATTTGGTGAAAGTAGCATTTGTGTATGAACATATATTAGTTATGAAATAGGTAGGTTTAAGACTAATTGTGGTAATGATAATATATTAAAATAAGATGGATATTTGATTACTGAATGTGAATAATAAGTAAACATTATTGATCAAAATATTAAACATCTCTATTTATACTTATTTAGCTCAAGAGCAAGGGGGGTCAAAGTTGGATAGGGGAAAGGAAAAAGTGATCGAATAGCTGTTGAAATCGTTCGACAACATCCGAGGTAAGTCTTTAAGTAATGGAACTTAGCTTATGATTTGATAAAGCAATTATATATATATGCATGTATGTGTGAATGTTAATTGGGGTTTAAATCCGAGCTTGGTCGCGAAGGGCTTTTGAGCCAGTGTCATAATCCGAGCTTGGTCTCGAAGGGCTTTTGAGCCAGTGTCATAACCAAACCGAGTTTCGAAGGGCCATCGGGCCAATGTCATAATCCGAGCTTGGTCTCGAAGGGCTTTTTCAGTCAGCGCTAAGAATCGGGCTTGGTTCCGAAGGGCGTCTGTGACGGCATAATATTGAGTTGAAAACTCGTAAATATTCATACGAGAAATCATATAATACATGTTGAAACAATTTTAAACCAATGTGTTACTTACAGTAAGATAACTAGGTAAGTAATTTACTCTCGTTGAGAATATGATTATGTTAAATTATGACTTTGAAATTGCTGAGGAGGCTTAGACCATTGTTTAAAATCATTCGAACGTTTATGATCTGATTATGATGTATGAGTTCCGAATTAGAGAGTTCAACTTCACAAATGTGAGATGTAGGTGTATATGCATGAGATTGACACGGAAATGTGAGATGAACGTATTCGACTATAGAATGAAATTAGTTGGATATATATATTGCTTTCACCTTTGTGATATGAATGATAAAAGTAGTACCTTAGTTATTTTCTATTCGGCAAAAGGATGAAACAAACAAACTTAGATATTATTATGCCATTCTTTTAAATGATTTCATTATTTAAAACTTACTAAGCATCAAAATGCTTATTCTTTTGCTTTAATTCTCAGTTTTATAGATTCTGTTCGTCAGCTATCGGACTCGGAAGTGTCAAAGTCGAAGTCATCCACACTATCTAAGCCACTTTTGGTACTCTTCAGTTGAACTTGATAATGGCATGTATAGGGCTGACCCTTGTTGTTGATTAAGTATCTTTTGGTAATGTATATTCGTATAGCCATGCGAAAATGGCTTGTATATTTTGAGTATAACATTATGATCATTTTGTATATATGGTCTTATGATATGGTTATTAAGTGGTGTGGAAATGTTTGGTAATGATTAGCCATTGGAATGGCCAATCATGGTCCTATTGGTGCTACGTATGTCATGGCTAATCGTGATTATACTTGGAAATAATGTATGTCAAATTACTAGTTGATTCATGGAAAACTATGAAATAGGTAAAATTTACCTTAAAATAGATGCTGACAGCAGCAGTGATGTGAATTTGAAAAATCACTAAAAATATTAGAAATGGAATTAAATAATGAATAAATTATGTAATCGAATGTTGATGAGTCTAATTTCATATGAAAGAAACGAAACGACCATATGAGCTGTATTTTATGAGATGTTTAAGTTTTCGTGAAACAGGGCCAGAGCAATTTCTGGATCCCCTGTTCTGACTTTGGAAATTCACCATAAATTAACCAGAGATAATTAGAAGTCATGCTTTATATGTACAAGTTCATTTTTGAGTCTAGTTTCACTATAAACAAACGGCATAAGTATTGAATTTCTGTACAGGGAGATATCTAAGTCGTAATGCATGAAGATCAGAGTAGTCGAACCCTGAAACAGGGGAGACTTTAACTAATAAACTGTACTAATTGGACCAACCAAAAATTCTAGAAACAAATTAGTAAATATATGTATGAGTCTAGTTTCAGGAAAAATTTACGGAATTGGATTTCGAGTTTTGGAACTCAAGATATGATTTTTAGAGTGACTGTGATACAGTTAGCCAGCTTGTCTGGAAATTTTAAAAATGAATTGTATGAGCTGTTTAAGTAAGGAATTAAGTCCGTTAGCTCCTCGAGTTCGACTCCGGCAATGGTCTCTGGTACGGGGTGTGACATGCTCTCTTGCCAATTTCTTCCCTTGGAAAAGGGGTGTTCATCAACTATTTTGGAGCAACATTGAAGTGTTCATAGCAACCTTGATCGGTAAGGACAACAGAGAACGAAGATAGAGCAAACTAGTCAAGTCATGGAGAAATATCGGATTTGATTCTTGCTCCCTATCTCTTTAATTTTTGTTGTTGTTATGATGAACATATTTATGAATATTTATGTTGTTGGAATGGTTAATTTAATCAGCTTATCTTGAATTTAATTTGTGTTGGTTTGATTTCATTTCATCTGCTTAAATTATTAAAATTGTGTTTATGCTGTTATAGGCATCGGTAAAATGCTTGATTAAGAAAAATCATGCCTAAGTTATTCTTGCATTAAAATTGTGATGTAGCTAATGAATTAATTATTTAAACGGATTGAAATTATAATTAATTGACACAATACTTAATCAGTGCATGTTTATTCTTCTAAGGTAGCTGAAGGTTAAATTAGCAATGTATCTGGCGATACACTTGACTTGCATAACTTGCAAGATTTTTGTGATTAAACTATTTCAAGGTAAGAATACCTTGTTACCACAAATAGTCTTTTATATGATTATTAGATTTAATTAATCGTTTGAATTGACATACGAATATGCAAGAGAATAGTTCAATTTAATGAGTGTATGTGCAATAACATGTTTGCTTATTAGAATCTGTTTAATCGATTGAATTAACATAGGGATATGTTAACAGATGAATGGATTTGTGTAGGTTAGTATGTTCATAAGTTAGCAAATTACCGAGTTACCATGAATTTATTCGTAACAACCAAAGCATGAGTTTAATAATTCTAAGTTAAAGAAGTGTAATTAATCCAACACAATAATGTCATCTTGATTAAATCATATTTTAAAATCATGCATTAGAACTTTTATTTTTATTTAGTTTAAAATCTTATTTTTCTGATTAACCCTTTTCAAAACAAAATATTTATTTATTTTTCACCAAAGTGTTTAAAATAGCATTCATAAATAATTATTTACACAGTCCCAGTAGGTACGATAACTCGACATTTACTTGTCATTTTATTACTTGTTGCGATTGCGTACACTTGCACATTTTCGTCGTTCCACCAGGGCATACATATTGACCTGAACCACATGGTCAAGGACACGCCCGTGTGCCAGGCTGCGTGAAATCTAGAGGCGTTATTGACTTGGGTCACATGGCTAGCCACACGCCCACGGCCAATAGACACGCTCGTGTGTCTAAGCCGTGTTAAACATGTAAGGGATATTGACTTAATTTAGAAGGGTACCCCAAGGGACACACGATCGTGTTCCAAGGCCATGTGTCACACATGGTTGAGCCACACGCCTATGTGCTGAGCCGTGTGGAGTGAAAATAGGCTCGGTTTACGCCACATTTCTCACCTTGCTCATGCCTTCCTACAACAAGACATTTCATTCCATTTCAATACATATATAAGCAACCAAAACATGCTATTCCGAACACATTATGCTATGTAACCATTCTCTCTACTACTCAATTCCATAATCAATTACATATTATTTTGTCATGGTCATCAAACTTACATAATTTCTAAATGCATTCTATAACCTTTCCATCAACTAAATCATGCTTCTCAAACAAATCAATTCATCATCTATAAACCATACCAAAATGTACCATTCCTCATGCATTAATATATCAATTAATAACTAACCAAATGAACAACCATTTAACCATATCAACAATCATAGAAAACATGCCAAATCACAAGGTATCTTATAAAGCACATATATCACTTATCAAACACATAATTCAAGCTAACTTAAATGGTCAAATTCACACCAACAATTTACATCAAAAGCTAGACAAATCTCATGGCTATATCATATCCCAAAACATATAATCAAATTACTAGCCTATACATGCCATATAACCAAGTTACAATTATATAAATACTGAAATCAAAACCGGATAGTGTGATGTGGTCTCCACCGACTTCCAACCCGAGCGAACGTCCAAATCACTATAAAACATAGAAAAAATAACACAAAGTAAGCTATAAAGCTTAGTAAGGTCGTAAGGTATTAAACTCAACTTATTGAATAAACACATTTAAATATTTTGATAAATTATAATGTCCTTAGATGCTTTCACCTTTATAACATGACTTCGTTTACATAGTTAAACAAGAGTTTCACTTGTTTACTTATATCATTGCTCATATAGTCTATCACATTCTCACCAATTCATTTACATTTACATGTACATGAACAAATATGTATACAAATAACTTGATTCATTCCAATTTCCAACAATCTTATTGGGTAAATATGAATCATATTATATATCATCAAATAACGGTATTTCGCACAATATGTGCCATATGTATATTTAATTAACACAACTTTAACTCATATCTCACATATCATTCAAATCATACCTCATTATAGCCAAATAAACACATTTTGGCATGAAACATACTTATACATAGATCTTTCGCATTTCAGATACATGATACATTATAACTCACCACTTTCATTTGATTTTCACATAAGTTTTGTACATACATGTATTACTTATTTCAATCGTACTTTTATTCTTGCCTTGACTATGCCTGTTGAACCATTCAAAATTATTAAGGATACTCGAAAATCACATAAGCTCGTACAATGCCATATCCCAGATATGTTCTTACATGTTAACACATATCGATGCCACTGTCCCAGACAGGGTCTTACACGGAATCGATTAACGATGCCAATGTCCCAAACATGGTCTTACACATAATCTCAATACAATGCCAATGTCCCAGACATTGTCTTACATGTAATCACATCTCGATAACCTAATGTCATGACATTCATTTCCTATACTATTCCTAAGGTTTGTACGAGACTTTCAGATATTATAACTCTGTCGATCGTGCTTGTACTCATTTCCAATCAGCACTATAATTTAATTCAATAGTAATAATAAATTTATAGCACAATTTAACAGCATTTAATAACATACGAACTTACTCCGTTCGCTGTAACAACGAATTATGTCGACTAATTCGATATTTTATTTTCCCCCATTCTAGATCTGAATCTCATTTTTCTCAATCTATATAATAACAAAATTTACTATTTAATCATCATTTCGTTCAATTTAACACAACTTACACATTTTGGAAAAATTACACTTTTGCCCCTATTATTACACAATTTTGCAATTTAGTCCTTATCACATAAAATTGCAAATTCATGCAATTAAGGACAAGCCCATGCTAGCTGAATTTTACCCATACTACTAGCAGCCCATATTTTTTGTTTCTTCACACTTTTACCATACAATTTATCATATTTCACTAGTCCAAAATTGACATTTTTACTAAAAATTCACTTAACAAAACTCATTAATCTAACATCAAAGATTTATTTTCTATAATTAAACATCAAGATACTCAAACATTCAACAATGGCATCATCCAAATACTTTAACAGTTTTGAAATCAGAGGTACGGTCTAGCTATATGAAGTTGCAACGATCTCAAAAACGTAGAAATTATTAAAAATGGAGTCAAAATCATACCTATTTGAGTAAAAACACCATGGTCGAATGTCATGCTCTTCCATGGCTATTCTAAACTCTATTTTCAGTTGTAAAAAGGATGGATGATGATGATATTAAGCTTTGTTTTATTTATTATTAACCTAATCACCAAATTACCCTTTTGCCCCTTAAAAACATTAATAATAACACAAAATGCCACTCCATTATCATCCACTATCTCATAAACGAGCTATTTACTACATAAGAATCTTCACTTTTAAGTTCTATAGCTATTTGACACTTTTAGCTTATATAACATAACTTTTACGCTTTATGCAATTTAGTCCTTTTTACCGAATTAAACACTTAAACGATAATATTTGTTCATGAATTTTTTTCACTTAAACTTTAAATGTTAAAATAATAATAAAATAAATTTTTTTACGTTGGATTGTGGTCACGAAACCACTATTCTAAGTAACCCTCAAAATGGGCTGTTACAAATAAAATGTCATCCAACCGAGCTGATTCTGATGAAGTTGAAAGTAACACACAAGCCTCCATTGATGGATCAGTGTCTAGTGGAAGTAGGCCCGTATCTAAGGGCCGGGGAGGAGAGTCTAAGGAAGCCTTCTTCTAGATGATGACTGAATGGTTCTCCTAGTTCATTCAAACGAACCCTATGGCTCAACAACCTCCACCCCCACCTGTACCCCAATCGGTCCCTATAGTTGCTCGGGGTTTGGTACCGATATGAGAGAGTAAGCCTCTAGTTGATAAGATCCGTAAGTATAGGGCTGAAGAGTTTCGAGGTACAGTCGAGGATGATCCTAAAAGAGATAAATTTTGCTTAGGAAATACGATGAGATTTTTTGACGAATTAACATGTACACCAACAAAATGCTTGAAATGTGCTATACCATTATTGAAAGATTCGACTTATCAATGGTAGAATACCTTAGTTGCGGTTATGTCGAGAGATCGGGTAAATTTTGGAATTCCTTCAGACTGAGTTCTAAAAGAAATAAGTGAGCCAGAGAATCTTAGACAAGAAACGTAAAGAATTTCTTGAGTTGAAACAAGGCTGGATGATAGTATCTAAATATGAGAGAGAATTTGTTTAACTCAGCAAGCATGCCTAAGAACGTATATTGACAGGGGTTGCTATGTACACACGATTTGAAGACGGGTTAAACAAAGACATCAACCTATTAGTCAAGATCCTTGAGTTAAAATAATTTGTAGTTCTGGTTGACAATGCACACAAACCTGAAGAACTAAGTAAAGCAAAGAGAAAAGACAATTTTAAGGCTTGTGATTCAGGAAAGAGATCTAAGGGAAAGTCATACCAATCACCGTCAAAAGAGTATCATGGTTGTTCATTAGCTTCAGTAGGTTATTATGGAAAAGACTGAGGAAAACAACATTCAAGCTCAAAACCTCAGGCTACGTCTGTAGCTAGAGTGGGCAGTGTTAGAAACAACAAACCCAAATGTCAGCAATGTAATAGATGACACTTCGATGAATGCAGATTGAAAGACAGGTCATGTTTTAAATATGGTTCGTATGAACACTATCCCAAAGATTGCTCAAAAAGGTTAGACAAAGAAATGGCTCAGACTACTTGATTGAGTAATACATCTGCAAGAATGAGACCACCTCAAAACACTAAAAATGCGGGTAATAGCCGTATTGGATGAAAGACTCTACTGTGAGGTCTGAGGCACAAGCACCAGCTAGAGCTTATGCAATTTGTGCTCGAGAGGAAGCTTCAATGCCTGATGTTATCACTGGTACATTTTCTACCTTTCATACTAATGTTAATGCTTTGATTGACCTGGGGTCAATGTAATTATATGTATGCACGACTTTAGTGTCAGATAAGAAAATACCTTTTAAATCTACAAGTTTGTGGTTAAAGTAACGAACTCCCTAGGTCAGTATCTATTAGTTGATAAAGTATGTGCAAAAATTTCCTTTGATGATTTGAGGTTGCAAATTTCCGTCTGATTTGATGTTACTGCCCTTCGATGAGTACGATGTGATTCTGGGTATGGACTAGTTAACTCTGCATGATGTTGTTGTGAATTATAAATGAAAGCATATTGTGTTAAAAGGTCAGAATAGTGAAAAGCTTCAAATTCATTAGATAGACTGGATAGTGTATCTAATGTTATTTCGGCTATGTCGGCACAGAAATATGTTAGAAAAGGTTGTGAAGCATATCTCGCTTATATATTTGATTTCAGAGTTTCAAAATTAAAGCTAGAATTAGTTCTAGTGGTATGTGAGCAAACAGATGTGTTTCTAGAAGAGTTGGTAAGGTTACCACTGATCAGAGAGGTTGAATTTGCTATTGAGTTAATGCCAGGAACAAATTCGATATCGATTCCATATAGAATGGCACCTACAGAATTGAAAAAGTTAAAAGCTCAGTTGCAAGAGTTGATAGATAGAGGTTTTGCTTGGCCAAACTTTTCCCCTTGGGGTGCTCTAGTGTTATTTGTTAAGAAAAAGAAGGATCCATGCGAGTATGTATCAATTATCGACAGCTTTACAAAGTTACGATCAAGAACAAGTATCCATTGCCATGTATTGATGATCTATTTGACAAGTTGAAAGGTGCGATGGTATTTTCAAAGATTGATCTTCATTTTGGTTATTATCAGTTACATGAAGACTACAATGTGTCAAAAACTGCGTTCAGAACTAGGTACGGACATTGTGAATTTATTGTGATGCCATTGATTTTGACTAATGAACCTGTTGTATTTATGGACTAATGAATAGAATATTCAGACCCGTTTAGGATAGATTTGTTATTGTATCTATTGATGACATTCTGATCTATTCACGAGATGAGATAGAGCATTATCAGCATTTGAGAATTGTTTTGCACACTTTACGCGAAAAACAACTATTCACTAAGTTTAGCAAATGGGAGTTCTGGCTCCAAGAAGTTAGATTTTTAGGACATGTGGTATTGGTAGATGTTATTAAGGTTGATCTGAGCAAAATTTCAGCTATGGTTGATTGGAAACCTTCGAGAAATGTATCTGAAGTCAGAAGTTTCTTGGATTTAGCCAGATATTATAGAAGGTTCGTCAAGAGCTTCTCAATGATTGCTACGCAAGTAATGAGATTGTTCCAAAAAGATGTTAAATTTGAATGTTTTGATAAATGTTAGCAGAACTGAGGCACCTGTGTTAGTTTAGTCAGAGTCCGATAAAGAATTTGTGATTTACAATGATGCTTCATTGAATGGTTTGGGTAGTGTTTTAATGCAAGAAGGAAAAGTGGTAGCGTATGCTTCTCGACAGTTGAAACCGTTCGAAAAGAATTATCCAACTCACGATTTAGGGCTTGCAACTATTTTGTTTACTTTGAAAAGTTGGTGACACCATCTGTATGGAGAAAAATGTCATATCTTCACTAATCATAAAAGCCTAAAGTATTTGATGTCACAAAAAGATTTGAATTTGAGACAGCACAGATTGAAAGATTACGATTTGATCATTGACTATCATCTAGGAAAGGCTAATGTTCTTGTTGATGCTTTGAATAGAAGATCTCTGTTTGCATTACGAGCATTGAACACGCAATTGACATTGATTGATGATAGTTCGATTTTAGCTGAATTGAAAGCTAAATTGACGTTTCTGCAATAGATTTGTGAAGCTCAAAAATGTGATGATATTTTGATTGCTAAATGGAAACAAATTGAAATGACAACTGATTTAGATTTTCATGGTTGTTCAGATGACAGTTTATACTTGGTGGCTTACAGTAGTAGTTGGTCGATTCATCCTGGTAGCCATAAAATGTACAGTGATTTGAAATAGATATATTGGTGGCTAGGTATGAAAGGAGAGGTTTCAGAGTTCGTATCAAAATGTTTGGTTTGTCAGCAAGTTAAAGTCGAGCATAAGGTACCTTCTGGCTTATTACAACCAATAATGATTCCATTGTCGAAATGGGAATGTGTCACAATGGATTTTGTATCGGGGTTGCCTTTATCTTTGAGAAAGAAAGATGTTATGTGGGTTATTGTTGATCATTTGATGAAGTTCACGCATTTCATTCTAGTGCTATGGATATTTCACTCGAGAGATTGGCAGAGTTGTATCTTGCTAAGATTGTTAGATTGCACGATGTACTAGTTTCTATTATATTTTATAGAGATTAACAGTTTACATCTTGAATCTAGAGCAATTTACATGAAGCTCTAGATGCTCGACTGCATTTTAGTACATCATTTCATCCTCAGGCTGATGGTCAGTTCGAGCGAATAATTCAGATACTTGAAGATATGCTTCGATGTTTTGTTTTAGAGTTCGAAGGTAACTAGAGATTTCTACCCTTGGTTTATTTTGCATACAATAACAGTTATCAAGTGAGCATAAAAATGGCACTGTACGAAGCTTTGTATGGTCAGAAGTGTTGAACTCTATTATACTGGAATGTGTTGAGTGAGAAAAAGTTATTCGATATTGATTTGATTCAAGAGACCAATGAAAAGGTTAAAATGATACGTGACAGTTTGAAAGAAGCTTTAGATTGACATAAATCTTTCCAGATTTGAAAAGGAAAGACATTGAATTTCAAGTCGGCAATAAAGTGTTTTTGAAAGTGTCACTTTGGAAGAAAGTCCTTCATTTTGGCCAGAAAAGAAAGCTTAGTCCACGGTTTATCGGGCCGTAGCCAGTGGCTTGTAGTTAGCATTATCGTTAGAGTTAGAAAAGATTCACAAGGTATTCCATGTATCTATGTTACGACAGTATCGATCAGATCATTCATAGGTGATTTCACTTTTGACATTGAGATTCAACCAGATATGACATATGGTGATGAACTAATCAGAATTCTTGCTCAAGAAGTTAAAGAATTAAGAAATATGAATATAGCTTGGCAACGTCACGGAATAGGAGAGCCTACCTGTGAACCGAAAAAGCTATGATAGTGCAATAGCCGAACCTCTTTTCTGGTAAGATTTTAGGGGACAAAAATTCCTTTAGGGGGAGAGTTATAATAGCCCATTTTTAGTGAAATTGGAACAGCGAATTCGAAATCACCAATTCGATGAGTAAATTATTATCTTATTATTATTTTAATGTCTATGGAATGTTAGTAAGGTAGTATAAAAATTTTGTTAAATAATTTTTAGTGAAAGGACTTAATCGTAAAAGTTGAAAAAATGGAGTTCTATTTGTTAAAAGGGTTAAACGACTATGAAACTTAAATGTAAGTGGACTGAGATGGTAATTAGACCATTTATAATGTTAGTGGACAAAGATGGGCATGAATTAAGTGTTTTATTAGTTAATTAACAAGGTTAATTTAGTAAATTAATAAATAAGTTAAAGTAAAATAACATAAACAAAGGTATCATCTTTTTTAGTTGATATTTCCACTGAAATTTGAAGGAGAGAAAGCTATTTTTAGGGTTTCTCAGTTCAACAAGCATAGATGGTGCATGTTAGTGATTTTTGATCCAGTTTTTAATGATTTCTATGTTTTTGAAGTCATTGTAGCTTAACATAGCTAGCCCGGGGATTAATTTGTAAAATTGTTAAAGATTTAGGATTATGCCATGAATTTTCTCACATGATTCTTGATGTTTAATTATAGATTTTGAGTCCTTGTTGATAAATAAACAAGTTTTGTAAAGTGAATTTTGATGAAAATTGAGTTTAGGGACTTGTTTTGTAAAAATGATAGAAATTCATGATAAATATGTGAAATGATAGCTTGTATGAGCTGATATAGGTCCCTAGAAAAACTGGCTAGCTTGAGAAAAAGGATGAAAATGCTAAGATTTCAATTTATGAGCTTGAGGACTAAATTGTGAAAAGTTAAAATATTAGAGGCAAAATAGTAATTTTGTAAAAATATGAAATGTGGATTAAATTGAATGTTAGAGTTATTAAATGAATTAAAATTTTCAATTTAGATCAAGATAGACCTCGAACGAATTTAGATCGAGGAAAGGCTAAAGCCCGGGATTAGTTGATTATTGTTTTAATGATATTTTCAATTATATGTTACTATGTTAGTTGGAATGTAATTGATTGATAAATATCCAACAATGCCATGACGGTTATCAAGTCCCAGTTGAACCTTAGGAATTTGTAGGATACAAATGACATGTCATTAGGTATTTCATGATTTGGGTGCTGGTCTTGAATGTCCTACCGATGGTTGAGGTCCTGTATTTGTTGTGGATACTCCACAGCTCATGTGAGCAGCATCATGTAGCCTTCTTTTTAACCTATGGATCGTGTGAGCAGGCCCATTTCATAGCTTATGTGAGCAACGATGTAAATGAGATATTACTATTATATGTTTAAGCACGCTTCATGTGAGCGCTTTCTCAAGTATTCAATGATATTCTAAGTGGTTCAACGGGCATAAAAAGGAAAAGAATTGGAAATGTTCAAATGAACTATATCATGTATTTATAAAAAGGATTGAAATAGTAAGCTTTAATGGAAGTATGCTTATGTTGATGAAAATGACGAATTCAAATGAAGTTTATTCATGTATAATGGCTTACCCTATGTTAAATTCAAGTGATTTATGTTTGAATGCACTAACATGTGTTGTTGTTGGTGCTTAGGCTTGTGCCAAGCTTGTGGTTGGATTATATTATGCTTAATCTTATGTTATGTATTGAAATGGCAAGGTATGTTTCGTGTTTTACGAAATTACTAAGCATTATCTGCTTACGTAGTTTTCCTTCCTATGTTTTATAGTTAATCGAATGCCCAAACGATTTGGAAGGTCGTCAGAGATCTATCACACTATCCAACATAAAATTTGGTAGTTTTTGATGTTTTGGTGAAGGTTATAATGGCATGTGTAGGTGAATTTGTATTGGTATCTAGTTGATGATTTTAGTATGTATAAGTTGTTTTGGGTACCAATTGATGTTGGATGAATTGTGCCATTTTGGTACTTGTGATGGATGTAACGCCCCGAAATTAGGCCTAGAAGTATTAGGCTTTGAGCATAGGAGAAGTTAGGAGATTGCTCATAAATATTCTAGTTAAGCAAGAAAGTGACACAAATTTCATGTTTGCTTTATTAGCTAAGTGATTTGGCTGTGTTTAAGAAGCCTGGGTTCAAGTCTGGGCTTTTACAAAAATTTTAGTTTTTCCCCTTAAGTGAACCTTGGCTTTAGCTTGTAGGCCTTATAAATATTTGTGGGTAAAATGTGTCACAAAAAGAGCCTTGTGGCTTGGTGGCAAGTGACGTGTTGAGCAACTGAGAGGGCTTGGGTTCGAATCCCATTGCATGAAAAAGGATATTTATTTTGCTACTTGGGCAGCAAGTGTTTGTGGTAGACTAAAACTCTATTGAGTGGTTGTGGAATTGGTAAAAGGGTAGGGGATCATGGGATAAGATGTTGGTTGTTGGGGATTTGCAAGAGGAAAAGGTGGAGATATAAGGGGAGAAAATAGTGGAGTTGGAGAGTGAAATAGTTATAGCCGAATTAGGGAATTTGATTGTGTAAATTCGGCTAGGGAACTTACTTTGTAATTTTTCAGCAATTTGTGAGTGTGTAGGAGCTGATTTTCCTCTCTGACATTTTGGGTTTTGTTCTTTCAACGTTTCTGGCTTCTTTGCTCCCTAGTGTTATTTTCACAAGTGACCATTTGGACTCTTTTACTTTTGTCGACATTGTCTTCAGGTTACATTCTTGTTACCTTCCCGAATTCCCCATTCTTAACTTCTTCTTTACCGTTTTTACTATTTCTTTTCTTTTCAAGATAGTCGAATATAGTCTCTTTTGTTTTTCTCTCTAAGTCATTTCAATCTTTCTTTTATTTTTCTCTGAGCCGACCATTTCTTCTTCTTCTTCTCTTCCAGTTTCTTGTCTGCCACTCGGTGTTATGGGATTGTTTTGGTACGTTAGAGTGTGGTGGTGTCGGTTTCACAAATATTTCGGTAATCTGTAAGTACTCGTAAGATCCCCTATTGCTATTCGGTCAATTTTGTATGTATTCAATCTATTTATTGAAACTTTGCTTTTAGGGAAGCCGAATGTTATCTTTTCCTCTTATCTATGCTAATTTCAATTTTTATTCGTTCTTCATGGTGCATTATGTGATGGTTCGAGGGATCTCAGTGGAGTAAGGTGATCGTGAAGCCTTAGAACTTTTTTATGTCTCATTATTCATTTATGGTAAACTTGACACCTTGTTTTAGGTATTGACCGAATACTCAAATGGGTTATAGGGAAAAATTCTTTTAACAAGAAACCATTATGGTGCAGCTAATCGCCAGGGTGCAAGGGTTGTTTTGGCCAACGATTTTGGAGGGATTAGTCTAGATCATCTAATCGTGGTAGGTGATGACTGTTAGACTGTGGTCTTTGGTAGGTGATGACTGTTAGATTGTGGTTTTACTTCTTGAGAATATTAGCAGTGGTAAGACTAAATAATTAATTTGGATGATGTAGGTTGGTGTTCAAGGGGTGACCCGTAGGCTTTCGCGAACAAGAGCATGATCATACGCCACTCAATTATTGTCAAAGCCAAAAGAGGTGTGTAATCACACCCCTGTTACACTGTGATTTGGCAAAAGCCGAAAAGCTAAAATGTCAAAACGTCGGCATTCGAGGCCTCACGAGCGTGCGAACGCACAATAGGCGATACGAACCCACAAAACATGGGTGATAGGCTGAATAGGCCACCACGTGCGTTTCCGTGGACTTGGGTCGTTATGGGCCTCAATGGGTCAAAATGGGCCGTGTGGGCCTAATGGGCCCCACATGGATAAAATCCTTGGTAAGAGACATTTAATGGATTGGACTATGAGGCTCACGTTGCTGTGTCTGAATTTAGGCTAGATGGGCCACACGAGGGTGTGGGCCCACTTAGGCCCAAAAGCGGGTTTTGGGCCCATATTCGCTATTTTGGCCATGTAGGTTATCTGGGTCGCTCGAGGCAATGGTAAACCCTCTAAGAGGTCGTAATATGTACCGAGACACCAAAATTAGCTAAATGACCAAAATACCCCTAATGGGTAAAATTACCATTTTACCTCTAATTATCGAAATGACCATTATACCCCAAGAGGTAGGTTGACTAATGAGTATTTGGTATACGTATTACTGTGTCTGAGTATGATCTTTTGTATGCACAATATATTTATGACATGACATTCTGCATGGGGTTGGGGACTGATTTGGAGGAAGTTCTATACTAGTGGTTTTGCCACGCATTCTGATTCTAGTGGCTCCGCCACATTTTCTGTTATTAGCAGCTTCGCTGCGTTATTGGTGTGTTGGCTGGGTGGGTTTGTAACACCCCGAACCCGAGACCGACACCGGAGTCGGACACGAGATGTTAACAAACTTTGAAAATTTTTCCAGACACTGCCCAGTCTGAGTATTAGTCGCTTCAAAAATCATATCTTGAGTTTCACAACTCGAAAATCAGTTTTGTGATTTTTCCCTGGAACTAGACTCATGTCCCCACCTATGTATTTTTTTCTAGAATTTTTGGTCGGGCCAATTAGTACAGTTTATTAGTCAAAGTCTCCCATGTTACAGGGGTCGACTACACTGACCTTTTCCCATTACGACTGGGATATCTCTCTGCACAGAGCTTCAATACTGATGCCGTTTATTTCTATGGAAACTAGACTCAGAGAGGAATCCATACATATATGGTATGACCCCTAATTATCTCTGGTCAATTTATAGTGAATTTCCAAAGGCGGAACAGGGAATCCAGAAACTGTTCTGGCCCTGTTCCACAAGAACCCGAATATCTCTTACTGTACTGTTCCTATGATTGTTTCGTTACTTCCATAAGAAAGTAGATTCATCAAGGTTCGATTACATAATTTATTCACTATTTAATTCCAATCATACTATTTTTAGTGATTTTCCAAATCTACATCACTGCTGCTGCCAACATCTGCCTTTAAGGTAGACTTTACCTATTTAATAGTTTCCATGGTTCAACTAGCCCCTTTAGCATGAATAGCGCAAATTATGATAGTGATTAACCATTCCATACCAAATGATTATAACATTATGCTCAAACATATGTAAGCCATTTTCGCATGGCTATATACATTAACCAAAATATTCTTCCGCCACTAGTCTATTTTATACGTGCCATAAGACAATCCAAAACATTGCAGTACCAAACCGTGGATAGTGATAGTGTGACTAGTTGCTGACGATCCCCGAGCCTGTAGCTTCGCAATGAGATCTATAAAACAGAGGAGACAGAGTAAACGGAGTAAGCATTACAATGCTTAGTAAGTTTTAAGCAGTGGCAATAGATAACAATCAAATTATAACATAGTTGTTCGTATTTTTATTTCACTCTTCCTTCGGGCATACCATCCCTTTTCCGAATACGCACGTCTCATCATATACAATAGGCAGATAAACTTTCACGTAAAAGTGAGCTCATGTGACATAGATATATCGTATGATTTCCCATCACCTCTCACACTGATCCGATATCACATAATCATAAGAGTAGTCTCATAGATTGCTCTCACATGCATCACATAACTACCTTATGATTTAGTGCAATCAAGCTCACATATAGACTTGGAGTACATACCTGTTTAACCTTTCGCATTGAATATATTTATAAGCAACTCTTATTACGAAGTTTACCCGGACATAATCTCCACACGCAGTCATCGGGTCTTTAGAGCCCGGATATAATACGAGCACGAAGCTTACGAACATTAATCAGTGATAATATTCTCGCATAAAGCCTGCGGGGTTTTAACCCGGATATAGTACTGACACAAATGCCCTTCGGGACTTATCACATTTATACACTTTCACATTCATCACATCGGCCATTAGGCCTTATCTCACATACACATGCTCACATTCATCACATTGGCCACTCGGCCTTATCACACATACACATGTTCACATTCATCACATTGGCCATTCGGCCTTATCACACATATACATGTTTACTTTCATCACATTGGCCATTCGGCTTTATCACACATATACATGTTCACTTTCATCACATTGGCCATTCGGTCTTATCACACATACACACGTTCACTTTCATCACATTGGCCATTCGGCCTTATCACACATACACACGTTCACTTTCATCACATTGGCCATTCGGCCTTATCACACATATACATGTTCACTTTCATCACATTGGCCATTCGGCCTTATCACATATACACCTATTCACATTCATCACATTGGCCATTCGGCCTTATCACACATATACATGTTCACTTTCATCACATTGGCCATTCGGCCTTATCACATATACACCTATTCACATTCATCACATTGGCCATTCGGCCTTATCACACATATACATGTTCACTTTCATCACATTGGCCATTCGGCCCTATTCACACATATACACTTTCACATTTATTCAATTAGACTTCACATACCACATATACTATCATGTACAGACTTGGGCTTGACCGAATCTACATCCATCACTTTCCAATGAATAATTCAATTTTACGCCATACTATCATTTCATATTCGAATTATCATAAGCTTACAATATCACGATTTAGAATTCAAGTATGGGTTTAATCAATAGCTTATGAGTAACTAAAACAAGTTTTATCCATGTTTACAACAACATCACATATTCACTACGAGCTGTTTTTCCTGAGCAATGGTCACTAAATTGTTTATAAATGGAGCTACAAAACTCCAAATCACTTGCCGTTAATTTTTCCTGAATATAGACTCGTATATCTTCCATCCATGAAATTTCCAGAATTTTAGGTTGGGCCAATCAACACCAGATTTTTCTTAAGTTTTCCCCTGTTTCACTGTTTGACTAATCTGACCACTCTTCACTACGAATCAAATTCCTCATTATCAGAAATTCCTTTGTTTACACGGTTTCTTTTATAAGAAACTAGACTCATTAAGCTTTAATTTCATGTCTCATTCAGCCTCTAATTCAAATCCATGAATTTATGGTGATTTTCTGAATTCATGTTACTGCTGCTGTCCTGAGCAGGTTTATCACAATTTTACTCTTCTAACATATCCTTTCAGCACTTCATAATATCATATCCATTTGGCAACATATCATATCAATAACTTACCTATACTTCATAATAACCATTAGGCTATATGCATAAAGATTTACAATAGAGTTATGATTCTTTTAATATGTGCTTAACATATCATACTCAATCACATTATAGGCATTAATACTTAAAACTTACCTCGATTGCTAATGTACGTCAATTCCGACTATTCGACCAATTTCCCTTTTTCCGCGATCCGACTTTGTTTCCTTGAGTTCTTGAGCTAATGAACCAAATTTAAACTTATCACATCACTATTGTGTAAAACCACATTCGATTATATTATAATTCGGTTAGCAAGAAATACACTTATTCCTTATAACATTTAGCTTCGAGATCACCACCTCAATCATCTCAAGTACCAAACATGCATTAATACTCTCTTTAGTACAATATAAAATAATCGTACACATCTTTAATCACCTTAAACAAATTACTAAGTATTATAGAAAATCAAAGCATACTCATCGTTAGTCTTATTCGGCCATCTCAATACGTTCTAAGTGACCATATGTATATACGTCTATACTAAAGTGCTTTACATTAATAACACCATATCAACAATGTATAATGCCGACCCCTTTAAACCAATTATCCATACAAATATTATTTGTACACATTTCCTTACCTAAATTTCACATTCGGCAACCACTTAACCAACTTAACAAATTTTCTATACTTCAAAACCACAAGTAAATATCATAATTTGTATCATTACATCGATTAAACTAAATCATGCATTAGCTTTTAGCACATTCGGCCATTAAAGAGACAACCCAATTAACATTCAAACCTTTATAAGCTTAGATTTCCCAAGGCTGAATATCACATAAAAACCTTTAATACACATGCAAAGTTTACACTTTAACTAATTATGCATATACTAATAAACCGAATATTATTTAAACAACCATTTGAATAATTCTTTATCACATGTTCACTATCGGCATAACCATGTTACAAATTCAATACATAAAAATCTTCTTATCCAAGGCTATATTTGACCTATATGTATTTTCTTTACAACCATTCATCAACAATTAAGCACATGTTTAATGGCCGAATGCACATACCTCTTACTCATCCTTAACAGATTTTTTTTATTATCAAGCTTCCATTTCCACTTAACTACGAACCATTTAAAACAATCAATATTTTACACATTGTCGAATGCATATATATATATTCATCCAAACTCATAATTTCACAAGCTTAGCCTCATTTAATGACTACTTGTTCATCAAGACATTAAACACATCATGCATAACATACAAAGCATCCTTAGCCAAAAAAATACTATCACAAAACTTCCTTGGCCGAATGTCATCTTTTTCCATTAACTAGATTTTGCCATGGGCTTGCTTCAATGCTTGAGACCACTCAAATAATATTCAAACTTAATCCTTCATTTCATTTCTCATTTTAGCACATATTTGGCTAATATATAAATATATGCTATCAATTTAATTACAATTATAAATTTTCAACTCAAACTCATTCTTTACCTCGTCTTTCACCTTAATTCAAATTCGGCAAGTATATAAACATATATTAGCAATTTAATTATAGCATTCCACAATTAAGCACAAGTTTCATACTTCACTTTAATAACCGAATGATATTTTACTCAAACTTGCCCCTCATAGCAAATTTAATTAGTCTATCCTCATCCATAAACACTTATCATCAAAACATCCACAATCTAATCCTTGAAGCCATGACCAAATGCTTTATGAAATAAATTCACAAAAATTAACATATGGGTCATGTTGTGAGCTTCAAAACTAACAACATTTCACAAAAAAATTAAAAATAAAATACATGAAATCTCACCTTAATTCCCAACACCAAATGACCGAGTGCCTTTGGTGTTCTTTCCTTTATACCCTAGCCGAATGCTCCAATCATCCATCAAAATTACAAATTTTTAGCATGGGCTAAGTAAGAGTCATGATTATTTACCTAAAACAAGATCAAATTTCACAATTTGACATAATATACTAACCTTTTTAATGACTCAAGTGACCAAAAATTCTTCCCCTCCTTTGTTTCTTCTATTCGGCCATGATGAACAACAAAGAAAGGATTTTGTTTTTCCTCCCCTTTCACAAGTCACGGCAATGGGGAGTAAGGGGAGACAACTTTGGTTTCTCCTCCCACTCACCTCATGTTTTATCATTCTTAATTCATTCTTTTATTTTCTAAACTCATAGTGCTAATAAAAGAATTCATATTATCCTCAATGACCCATCCATGGCCGGCCACTACTCATTCATAAGGGATATTTTACATGCAAACCCTTTATTCATATGACATGCACTAATTGAGCCTTATAGATTAACTATCACATTTTAAAAGTGTCACACATAAGTCCCATCGACTAAATTCACATGCAATTTACTAAATCAAAGCTTAAAACTTTCACACATTCATATTCACGTATAATAGTCATAAAATATGACGGCTAATTATTTTTATGACTTGATTTTTGTGGTCCCGAAACCACTTTTCGACTAGGGTCAAATTAGGGGTGTCACAGGGTTGATTGAATCCCCACATGGTATTTTGGCTGGTATGGGTGGTGTGTTGGTTGGATTTGGTTGGGATACTTAATTGCTCTGAATTGATTATGTTTTATGCTTGGGCCCACTATGCTACTGTATAGGGCTAAAGCCCAGACTGCTCTATTACAGAATAAGGCTACGGCCCAGACTATTTTGCATATTCTAATTTCTGTTGTCTGTTAGGGGATTACACACTGAGTTTTCACAAACTCACCCTTCCTTTTAACTGTACAGGTAATCCCCAGCCATAGACAATTTGGAGCTGCGAGGGACTCAGAGGTGGCCACATGAATACTGTTATTTGGATTTGATTTTAGTTATTTCAAAATTTCAATTTGGGTTTTTATTTATGTAATAAGGCCATTTAAGAGTTTTAATTTTTCTGATTAGGTTTTCGTTTTATTATCTCTAACTGCTAGAATAGGATGATGGATTTTCGAAATAATAAACGTTTTCAAGAAAATCACAGGTTTCAAATCCAAACTTTAGAAGCTTCCGCGTTTTTTTTTAATAACTAAATAAAACAAGGACAAATTTTAAGCACACATCTTGATGAAACGACAATAATAATAATAAGGGCTTTGAAACTTAGAAATAAACTTTTATCAACAAGATCAATTTTTGAACATAGTCTCGATGTGACATGCCAAATTCGGCCGTAACCTCCAGGCTGGGTTTGGGGTGGTACAATGCATGAATGGTATGGCTCAAATGGTAAGTTAATGTTAAAGTACTAATGGTCAAGATATGGTATGTTTTCATATGGTATTGAACTAGATGCATATGAACGAAATGTGGTCAAGTATGTATATAAGTTTAGGTAAGTTTGTATGTTTGCATTTGAGGTGCCTTCAATGGCATCTTGATTAAATGATTTTGGACTATTGAATTGGTCATTTTATGTTGGTTTTGATCATGTTATATGTAATAGCCCATTTTTATTCAAATTGGAACAGTGGTTTTGGGACCACAAATCTAAGGTCAAAATATTTATTTTATTATGATTTTGAGGTCTACAGCTTGATAGTATGATTGTATGAAAATTTCGTTAAGAAATTTTATTGTTTGAATGCTCAATTTGATAAAAAGGACTAAATAACGTTAAGTGAAAACTTAAGTTATAATAGTTACAAGTGTTTAATAGCTATGGAACCTTAAAGTAGAGGCCCTTGTGTGGTAATTAGTCTATAAATGAGATAGTAGAATGTGATGGATTGGTATAATGGAAATTTTAATGTTTTAAAAGGGTTATATTAGTAAATTGGTAAATAAAATAAAACAAAATTTATAGTGTCATCTTCCTAAACTAAACACCACCAAAAATTCAACCTAAAAACACCATGGGAATAGCTTGAAGCATTCGACCATTTCTTCCTTGTGCATGTAAGTGTGTTTTTGTCTCGTTTTTAATGATTTCTATGTTTTTGGAGTCATTGTAGCTTAATCTAGCTAGTCGAGGGACTAATTTGCAAAACTGTTAAAAGTCTAGGGTTTTACAATTGATGAATGTGTGTGCATTTTGATGTTTGATGATAGAAAGTGGATGGTTGTTGTTAGATAAACAACATTTGTTAAGTGAATTTTGGTAAAATTTTCAATTAGGGATTAAATTTTCAATATAGGGCTTGCTAGGGACTTAATTTATATTCGGCTAGCACGAGTATAATTTGAATTGCATGAATTTACATTTTTATGAGCTAAGGACTAAATTGTACATATGTTAAAATATAAGTGGTAAAAGTGTAAAATTTCCATAATATGAATTTTGGATTAAATTGAATAGAATTTATTTTGAATGAGTTAAATTTGATTAATAGATCAAGAAAAGCAGTGTACGGATCTAGATCGGGGAAAATAAAGTATTGTATTAGTTGATCCTATTCCGTCGTTTTTGTGATCGAGGTAAGTTCGTATGGTAACAAACATTAATATAATTGTGTTTTAAATGCTTTATTATTACATTATTGATGAATACGAATTCACGGAAATATGCGACGAGGATTTGACGACGTATGAAATCCCGATTGAACCTTAGGAATAGATAGGATACAAATGACATGTCATTAGGGGTTATTGTGTTTCGGGTGCTGGTCCGTACGTTCTACCAGTGGTTAAGTTTTTCGGCATGTGCTGCGATTACTCATCAGGTTGTGTGAGCAGCACCGTGTAGCTACGTTTTGATCGTCAGCTTGTGTGTCCAGACTTGGTGATAGCACGAGATGAGCATTTACATATGAGATATGAGATTGAGATGATTTCGACCATGTATTGGCACTTAGGGTGCAAGATTCCTGAGTATTCGATATTATTCCAAATGGCTCAATGGGTATGTTGATGATATAAAAGGGTAACAGATTGATACGTATCAGTGCAGGTATGTACAGGCGTGTGTCCCCTGTATTTTGAAAATTTTCTTTCTCCAAAATTTCTCTGAGTTCTCGATTTAGTCTCGAACCACTTCAAATGCTTGTTTTAGGCCTCGAGGACTCGTATTAGGGACTATGTGATTGTATTTGAATGATATTTGTTTGGATCTGAGAATTGTATGATTGTTTAATTAATAAGTTCAGTAATACTCTAAAACCTTATTTCAGTGATAGATACATTTATTGGTATCAGACCTACAACTAAGTTGATTCTCAGACTAACGTAGCGTGTACGGGTCTAGCTAATCATGCCATATTTAACCTGTGATAATGGGATATCTCCTGGAAGTTTTAAATCACGTTTTCATATAGTAATGGATCCTAATCGAGCAGTTACTGATGATGTAGTGTAACACCCCAAACCTGGCCTAGATGTTATGGTCGAATCTGTCGTGCCACATTAAAATGTTTTTTCGTAAATTGACCTCTTAAGTAAAAATATGCTCTTAAGTTTAAATCCTTTTATTGACATTTAGAATGCAAAATGGTTCTTGTCAAAACATTTACCATTTTATTAAACTTTGGAACATTATTCAATTTAAATCGCGGAAGCATTTTCAAAACTTTGTTGTTGAAAGTTCATGTTCTTTAGAAAACCATGGCAATTTGAAAACTCGTGTTTCCTAGACTAGTAGTCCATCATAGAAATTCAAAAGCCCAATTAAAACTTAAATCCACCAATGGCCTTATTACATAAATAAAACCCCAAAATGAAACATAAATAAATAAAGTTAAAAGTAGGACATCAACAATTGTGTGGCCACCTTCGAGTCCCTCACAGCACCAAACCGTCTAAACCTAGGGATTATCTGTACCGTTGAAAAAAAATGGGTGAGTTTACAAAAACTCAGTGTGTAATCCCCTATCAGAAAAACAGTAAACAGCGCATGCAGTAACAATCTTGGCCTAGGCCTTATTCAGTATCAGTACAGTCTGGGCATTAGCCCTATATAGTAACAGTGTGGGGCCTAAGCCCAGTTCAGTATTAGTACAGTGCAAACATGTAACCCACCCCAATCCAACCAACACACCACTTGTACCAACCGACACACCATGTGGGGATTAAATCGAGCCACCCAGCCAACACACCAACATCGCAGTAAAGCTACTAATAGTAACGAAGTAGAACTGCTAATAACTGCAAACCTGGCAAAGCGACTAATACAGTACTTCCTCCAAATTAGAAACCCAACCCCATGTAGTATGCCGTGTCATAAAAATTACGTGAATGTAGTATGTCATACTCAAATTAGTCATATAAATGTCAAGCACACATCAATTAACCTACCACTAGGGGTACAATGGTCATTTCATCGATTAGGGGTGAAATAGTAATTTTACCTCTTAGGGGTAGTTCAGTCATTTACCCTATTTTGGGGTCTTGATAAGCTAACGACCCTTCAAAAGGTCTACAGTCATCTCGAACGACTTAGATAGCCCATATGGCCAAAATAGTGTAAACGGGCCCAAGGCAATTACTCGGCTTAAGTGGGCCCACACGCTTGTGTGGCCCATTTAGCCCAAATCCAATAGCAACTATGCGACCACCATAGCCTACTTCATTATTTGTCACTTACCACAAATTTCATCCGTGCGGGCCCACGAGCCCATTAGACCTACATGGCCCATCTCAGCCCAACGAGGCCTATAACGGCCTAAGCCTACGAGAACGCTTGTGGCGGCCTCTACTGTTTGTTGCCCATGGTTGTGGGCTTGGTTTACCCCATGAGCACTCGTATGCTCGTGAGGCTTCAAATGCCGAGGACTTAGCTTTTCAACTTTTTAGCTTTCGCCGATTCACAATAGCATAGTGGTGTGAATACACACCTTTTTCCAACGACTTGGCAGTAGCAAAAGTTTCTGCGTACGATTACACAACTTTTACGCAACTGCTCCAAAATCTTTAAATGCCAAACCTACAATCAAACTCGCCTACAGTTAGTCTTTCAACTATTAGTATAGAATATTTTTACGTCCCCAAAATTGGTCCTTTAACCAATAGTTAACCAACCCTTTAGCAACACTTACCACAAATGTTGAGAACTTGCTCCCTAAGAAAGATACACAATTGGTTCACAAAGTTGAACTAGCGCTGTCAATCCTCTAGTAATGTTGATTAGAAAGAAATGTTTAAGAGAGCCATAGACACCACAAAAGAGAAAAAGAGTGAATAGAAACCACACCACTAAAGTAGCACTTACCCCCAAATCCAATAGAGAACCACAGTAGTAGAATCTGTTCACAGAAGGTTAGCACCAGAGTAGTTGTACGCCCAACACGATTAAACTTACACTGCAGAGAGGGGAGAAACAAAAGAATAAAATACTCACTATAGCCGAATCCATAAGAGACAAGGGGCTAGATGATACAATTAGTTAGGGTAAAGTCGTTTGAAAGAAATGGAAGAAGAAAGTAAAGAAGATTTCACTACAGTAAAAGAAACAAGATTTGAGAGAGGAGAGTATGGATATTCGGCTTCAAAGAAGAAGAGAGAGGAAGAATAATGTCAATTCGGCAGAGAAGGAATGTGAAAAAGAAAAGGTTCAAAGGAGTTTGACACACACCATTGTATTCGGTACAAACAATTGGAGAATAGAGTCAAGAGAAAGAAGTCCCGAATGGTCAGAAAACGTACCAAAACCAATGAGGAAACACAATATGACTCAAGAGAAAAGTTACTGAAAACAAAATTGAAAAAGCTTTCTTGCTCCTATACCTATTCAGCACAACCAAGAGAAGAGAAAATTTCCCCTCAAAGAGTTCCCCAAAGTGCTGAATACACACTCCCAAGGAGTCTCAAATTCGGCCAATGCTAGCTACCCACCTTTCACAATTTTCTCCCTTTATCTCTCCACTTTTTCCTCCTCCAAATCCCCACCAACCTTCATCCATATACCTCTTGACCAAGACTCCAACCACCTCTACAGAGTTTGTATCAAACTCCACCTCTCACGCCACCGAAGCACAAAATAAAATCCCTTTGCAACACCTAGGATTCGAACCCATGCCCTCTCAATTACCAGGTCACGCCACTTGCCACCAAGCCAAAAGGCTTTTTGTAACACAAAATAACCACAACTATTTATAAAGCCCATGTGCCATCATCTAGATTCTTTTAAGAGCACAATTAAAAATTCTGCAAAAGTCGGAGCTTGAACCCAGGACTTCGCAGACATCCCCAAACACACCCAATCCACTTAATCAACAAAGTAAACACGAAATTTGTGTCAAAGTATGCAAAATTACAGATCGTACATTTTTAGGGCATTACATGTAGAACGTAATGTGCTAGCCTTCGTTCACGGAGTAGCGCCGTCTGAATCGAGACCTGTATCTAAGAGTCAGGGAGAATAGGCCAAGGAAGCCTTCTTCCAAATGATGAATGAATGGTTCACTGAGTTTGTCCGAATGAATTTGACTGCTCAACAACCTCCACCCCCACTTATTCCGCAACTGGTTCTGGTAACTCCTCAAGGTTTGGAACCTTTGCGTATGAGTAAGCCACCTATGGATAAAATTTAAAAGTACGAGGCTGAAGAATTTAGAGCTACAGTTGATGATGATCTTGAGAGAGCCAAATTTTGGCTTGAGAATACGAATTGGGTACTTGATGAACTCTCTTGTACTCTAACTAAATGTGTTAAATGTGTTGTATCATTTTTGAGAGATACTACATATCAGTGGTGCCAAGAGAACGAGTCACATGGGAATTTTTTTAGACTGAGTTCAAAAAGAAATACATAAGCCAACGGTTTATTGATTAAAAGCACAAAGAATTTTTAGAGTTGAAACAGGGTCGTATAACTGTGATCAAGTACAAAAGAGAATTTGTAAGATTAAGAAAGTATGCTCGAGAGTGTGTTCTACTGGAGAAATTATGTCTAAGCGGTTCAAAGATGGGTTGAATGAAGACATTAAACTTCTAGTCAGAATTCTGGAATTGAAAGAATTTGTTGTTTTAGTTGACAGAGCTTGCAAAGCCGAAGAACTTAGCAAAGAAAAGACAAAAGCCAATTCTGAGGCTAGAGATTCGAGAAAAAAGAAAATAAGAAAATGCTATCATTCCTCTTCAAAGAAATCAAGAGATTATTATAACCGTTCTACAGCTTCAGTGGGGTATTCTAACAGAGATCGTGGGAAGCAACACAAGAGTCCAAAAGCTTAAGCTACTTCAGTATCGAGTGTTGGTAGTGTCAAAACCAACAAACCTGAGTGTCAACAATATGGAAGACGACATTTTAGAGACTGTTAGATGAATACTAAATCCAATTTTAAATGTGGCTCACAAGATCATTTTATTCGGGATTGTCCTGAATTACCCGAGCAAGACAAATTTCTGAATACAAGGCTGAGTAATACAGCTACCAGAGGGAGACCACCTCGAAATACTGGAAATATGACTAGTAGAAAAGGTGCGAAAAATGACTTTACTGTGAGATCTAAGGCTCGAGCGCCAACCAGAGCCTATGCTATTCGTGCTCGCGAGGATGCTTCATCACCAATGTTATTACCGATACATTTTCTCTTTATGACTCTTATGTAACTGCTTTGACTGATCCTAGATCAGCTTATTCATATGTTTTTATGAATTTGGTGTCTAGTAAGAGTTTACCTATCGAGTCAATTGAATTTGTGATTAAAGTATCGAACCCCTTAGGCCAGTATGTTCTAGTAGATAAAGTTTGCAAGAGTTGTCCTTTGATGACTCGGGGTTACTATTTTCTGATTGATTTGATGCTTTTACCGTTTGATGAATTTAATGTGATCTTGGGTATGGATTGGTTGACTCTACTTTATGCTATTGTAAACTGTAAACGAAAGACAATTGAGTTGAAATATCATTATAGTAGAATTCTTCGTATTGAAACAGGTGATTCGAGTGCGTTGACTGTTGTGATATCTACGATGCTAGCTCAAAAATATGTGAGGAAAGGTTGTGATGCTTACCTTGCTTATGTACTTAATACAAAAGTGTCTGAATCGAAGATTGAATTAGTGCCAGTGGTTTGTACATATTCAGATGTGTTTCCAAAAGAGTTACTTGGGTTGCCACCAATTAGAGAGGTCGAGTTTGTTATTTAAGTAGTACCGGGAACATCAGTGATATTGATAGCTCCATACAGGATAGCTCCAATAGAATTAAAAGAATTGAAAGCTCAGTATTGTATTCGCAATGAAAATTTGGCGACATTATTTGTTCGGTGAAAAATGCCATATTTTTACCGACCACAAGAGCTTGAAGTATTTAATGTCTTAGAAATATTTGAATTTGTGACAACGAAGATGGCTCTAGTTGTTGAAAGACTATGAGTTAATGATTAATTATCATCTGAGGAAAGCGAATGTAGTCGCGGATGGTCTGAGTAGAAAATCCTTGTTTGATTTGAGAGCTATGAACACACGATTGACATTGTCTGATGATGGCTCGATTTTAGTTGAGTTAAAAGCTAAACTGGTATTTCTTCAACAAATTTGCGAGGCTCAGAAATGTGATAATGAATTGCAAGCTAAAAGAGTATAGTGTGAGTCGAAGACTGATTCAGAGTATCAGATCGAATCTGATGGTAGGATTCGTGGTAGAGTTTGTGTGCCAAGAAATTCTAAGCTTATTCAAAAAATTTTACACGAAGCACACAGTGGTTGTTTATCTGTTCATCCGGGGAGTACTAAGATGTACAATTATTTGAAACAGTTGTACTGGTGGACGGGCATGAAACGAGACATTTCAGAATTTGTGTCGAGATGTTTGGTTTGTCAACAAGTCAAATTCAAACACCAAGTGCCTTCGGGACTGTTACAGTTAGTGATGATACCTGAATGAAAATGGGATAGAGTTATGATGGATTTCATATTAGGGTTACCCCTATCTCCGAAAAAGAAAGACACTATTTGGGTTGTTATTGATCATTTGATGAAATCTGCAGATTTCATTCCAGTACGTACAAACTTTTCCCTTGATAGATTAGTTGAATTGTACATCTCTAAGATTGTTAGATTGCATGGAGTACCAGTCTCCATTATTTCGGATAGAGATTCGTTATTTACATCACGATTTTCAAAGAAATTGCAGGAAGCTTTGGGTACACGATTGCATTCTAGTTTTGTATTTCATCCTCAAATCGATGGCCAATTCAAGAGAGTAATTTAGATTCTCGAAGATATGCTCTGTTGCTATGTTTTAGAGTTTGAGGGCAATTAGGAAAATTATTTACCGTTGGTTGAGTTTGCATACAATAATTGCTTTCAATCGAGTATAAAGATAGCACCGTATGAAGCTTTATATGGTTGTAAATGCCAAACTCTGTTGTATTGGACTAGCTTAGTGAGAAAAAGATTAATGGGGTTGATTTGATCAGAGAGATCGAAGAAAAAGTGAAAGTAATTCACGACAGTTTGAAAGTAACTTTAGATCAACAAAAATCGTACGCGGATTTGAAACGTAAAGATGTTGAATTTCAAATCGATGACAGAGTGTTTTTGAAATTATCGCCGTGGAAGAAGATTCTTCGATTTGGTCACAAAGAAAAATTGAGTCCGCGATTTATTGGGCCGTATGAGATTATCGAGAGGATAGGACCAGTGGCATATCAACTAGCTTTACCGTCAGAATTAGAAAAGATCCATAATGTATTTCATGTATCTATGTTACGACGGTACCAATCAGATCCGTCGCATATAATTTCTCTGACAGAGGTTGAGATTCAGCCCGATATGTCGTATAATGAAGAACTGATCAGAATTTTGGCTCGAGAAGTTAAAGAGTTAAGAAATAAAAGCATAGCTTTAGTAAAGGTTCTTATTTGGCAATGTCATGGTGTTGAAGAGGCTACGTGGAAGCCCTAGGAACCTATGAGAAAACATTACCCAAACTTATTTTCTAGTAAGATTTTCGAGGGTAGAAATTCTTTAGGGGGAGAGTTGTAATGACCCTATTTTAGTCAAATCAGAATAGTAGTTTCGGGACCACAAATCTGGGGTCAGAATATTTATTTTATTATTATTTTGAGGTGTACAACATGATAGTATGATTTTATGAAAATTTATTGTTTGAATGCTCAATTTGATAAAAAGGACTAAATCACGTTAAGTGCAAAACTTGAGTTACAATAGATAAAGGTGCCTAATAGCTATGGAACCTTAAAGTAGAGGCCCTTGTGTGGTAATTAGTCCATAAATGAGATAGTGGAATGTGATGGATTGGTTTAATGGAAATTTCAATGTTTTAAAAGGGTTATATTAGTAAATTGGTAAATAATGATATGCTAAATAAAACAAAAATTAAAGTGTCATCTTCCTAAACTAAACACCACCGAAAATTCAACCTGAAAACACCATGGGAATAGCTTGAAGCATTCGAACATTTCTTCATTGTGCATGTAAGTGTGTTTTTGTCCCGTTTTTAATCATTTTTATGTTTTTGGAGTTGTTGTAGCTTAATCTAGCCAGACCAGGGAGTAATTTGCAAAATTGTTAAAAGTCTAGGGTTTTACTATTGATGAATGTGTGTGTATTTTGATGTTTGATGATAGAAAATGGATGGTTGTTGTTAGATAAACAACATTTAAGTGAATTTTGGTAAAATTTTCAATTAGGGATTAAATTGAGAAATGTGAAAATGTCCATGGTAAAAATGTGAAATAAATGGAATATAGGGCTTGCTAGGGACTTAATTGATATTTGACTAGCATGGGTATAGGTCGAATTGCAGGAATTTATATTTTTATGAGCTAGGGACTAAATTGTAAAGATGTTAAAATATAAGGGATAAAAGTGAAAAATTTCTATAATATGAATTTTGGATTAAATTGAATAGAATGTATTTTGAATGAGCTAAATTTGATTATATAGATCAAGAAAAGCAACGTACGGATCTAGATCGGAGGAAAAATAAGGTATTGGATTTATTGATCCTATTCCGTCCTTTTTGAGCCAACCATATGATATTAGACCCTTGAAACTGTAATTTTGAGCCTAAAGGCCTATTTATTACAAGGAATCTACATTATAAGCCACATTACCATCTTTTTAAGTTATCCTAATTTTGTGCACCCATGTTAACTAAAGTTGTCTTGGTAATCAACATTTGAGGAAATTTTTAAAAAGATGTATGTGCTCATGCTTCAAAAAAAAAGCAAGATGAAGAAAGAGCGAAGAAAAGTTTGCTCAGTCTCCAAAAAGAAAAATGTATAAGCATGAGTTCAAAATAAGTTTAGGGGTGTTCCAAAGGTTCACCTAAAGAAAATGGCTGTATTTCGAGAAATCCAAGACAAAGTTAAAGGTTAAGATTTTGAAACCAAAATGTCTCATCTTTTTAAATCCATACCTTTAACCGAGCCTTATTACAACCTTATAAAAGACCTATTGATTTGATGATTATGACACCTACATTAGTGGAGAGGAAGTAATAAGTTCAACATATGAAGATCATCAATAAGCCTTATGATTGTTTGCTTCATTGATAAGAAATTATGTTGAATGAAGAATGTTATTCGTGGCTGTGACATACATACAAACTATGATTCATGTTGGAATATTTTGAAACTTAGTATAAAATTCTAAAAATGTTTGCATATGAATTACTTGTTAATAAAGGAGACCTATGAACATGAAGTTATTAATGCATGATTATGGGACAAAGATTGATGTTGCTTACATAGTTAGCAATTTTGCCTTAGCAAGACCTTTTAATGTGCATAAACATTGCTTAGGACGAGCAATGATTTAAGTTTGGGGGTGTGTAAACTGAAAAATATATAGGATTTTTCCTATGCAATTTATCACCCTTTTACTTAAATTCGTTGTTAAAACTAAGTAATTGTTAAATAAATTAATGAAATATGTGAAAATATGAAATTATGACATAGAAATTACTAAAATGTGATTTTATGCTTTATTATAAAGTTTTCATGCATAAAATGGCTTATTCTATATTATTTGAACATATTATATTTTTAAGACATAAAATGGGCCATGCATAATTAAATTAAATAATAAAATATAAAATTCTATTTAATAATTCATTTTAAAATATTTCATTAATAATTTGGGTTTTAATTAATTATTTATTTTATTCTTTGGTCCTTTAATTTATAGATTTATTTTGGACAGGTCTGATAGCTTTGTTGGGTTACAAAGTCAACCCAATTTCGGCTACACATGGCTATCCACATAAACCACTTTTTGGTTTAATTACACAAGGTCCTTGCAATGTTGAAGAAATTAGAGATTTGCCCGAAAATTTACATTTGACCGAGTCTCAGTCCTGAGATCTTATGGCATATAAATTACTTAAAAATCAAGAAAAATTCAACTCAAAATCCACTAGTCATGGCCGGCCACTCATTGAAGAAACCTCTCTATTTTTAGTAAACTACTCTATCTCATAAAATTTCAAATATTTGATATTATAAAACTCTTTTGCTTACATCATTTCCCCTATGTGAAACTAGACTCAATAATTTTAACCTAATATCTTATTCAGTTCCTAATTCAAATTTCACAATTTTTGGTGAATTTTCAAAGTCACATAAGTGCTACTGTCCAACACTGTTATAGTGCAAATTCATAATAACTAACATAAGTTCATTGTCACATTGATCATGGACTCATCATTTCATGGATCCCCTATTCAATTACACAATGTAAGTTAACATGATATTGCAACAATTTCATAATCATAGGCGAAAGGATTGTAACACCCCTTACCCGTATCCGACGCCGGGACAGGGGTCGAGACGTTACCGGACTTAAACATTCACAACATGCAAAAACGGGCCACCAAATTTTTGCCCAAGATTAAAACATCTCAAACACATACATATCATCCCTTATACAGGCCTTCGAAGCTTATAACATATATTGTAGTGGTTTGGGACTAAATCGAGAACTTCAAAAATTTTTGGCCAACTTAACCAATTTTCTTGCTTGAGAGAGTCACACGACCGTGTGGGTTGGGCCGTATGGTCACACCCGTCCGTGTGGCTTGGGACACGCCTGTGTCCTCAGCCCGTGTAACTCTCTATTTATGACGTCAGCCAAACAAATTGATCTACACAGTCAAGCCACACGCCCATGTGCTGACCGTGTCCTCCACACGGCTGAGAGACATGGCCGTCTCTCTGCCCGTGTGGCCAACGCTTAGGCTATTTTCCAAGCCTTATGTTGTCCTTAATTATTTCCCATACTTTACACATCATGGACACAAATTATAGCATTAGTTTAATGATTAATTGACCTTGAAAAAGATTCAATGAAATAATTTGCATGTTGTCTTACAAGTGTTTATTACCCAGCACTTAATCTCTACATATTCTAAAATTGTCCATGTTTAATCATTATCAACTTACTACCAGACCACATATTCATTCCATGGCTACGACCACCTCGAATGGTTCTGGGGCATTCATCGTATACATGTGTTATACTAATTATTCATGGCAACCAATTATAATCACACGACATGCATTAACCCATAGCAGGAATAATTAGGCTTACAAGCCATAACCATAATGAGCTACGTCTCATGGCTATATACAATAGATCAAAATAAGCCGATACATTTTGCTTATCATAACAATATCTAATATAAAAACTAGTCCTTATACGTGCCACTCACTTGAAAGTGTTTAATACACGTATGACAATACTCTGGAGTTGATAGCTTGATAGTGTGATGCTGCCTCCGACGATCTCCAACCTTGAGCCGACCTAACAACACTAAAGAAATGGAGAAGAGGGAGTAAGCTTAAAGCTTAGTAAGTCCATATGAAAATAATAAGCATTATAACAACATGTTTTCTTAGGAAATCAACCATAAGGCAATCAACCATAATGACACTTTTACTCATATTCTGGTTAAGTTGTTTTCTCGAGTCGTAGTCACTAATTTGTTTATATCTGGAGCTACGGAACTCCAAATTAAGATCTGTTAATTTTCCCTAATACTAGACTCATTTATCTTCTTACAATAAAATTTCCAAAAGCTTTGGTCTAGCCAATAAGTACAGTTTATTCTTTAAACTCTCCCCTATTTTGCTGCCCGATAGCTTCGACCTCTATCTACTAAAAATCAAATATCTTATAGTACGAGACTTGGATAATGTTCCCATCTCTTTCTCTTGAAAGCAGACTCATTAAGGATTTAAGATATGAATTTTAACTTATAATTATTTTTTTACAATTTCTAGTGATTTTCTAAAGTTAAGACAGGGGAGTCTGGAATCAATCCGACTCTTTCCCACAAGAATTCAAATATCTCATAATAAAAAATTCTTTTGCTTAAACGTTTCCTTCAGGTGAAACTAGACTCATTAATATTTAATTTCATATATTATTCAGCCTCTAATTCGACTTCTACCATTTATGCTGATTTTTTAAATTCGGGCTACTGCTGCTATTCAACACTGTTTCGGTGCAAAATCACAACAGCTATCGTAAATTCATTGTCACATTGATCATGGACTCATTATTTCATAAATCCCATATTCAATTACACAATGTAAGTTAACATGATGGCTCATCTTTCAAGTCTTTTTAGTTGTTCATCATGTATACACATACATATGCCTAAATTCGTTTACTCTTCATTTATCACATTTCAATAAGGCATCACTTATGAGTATAATGTACGTACCTGTACATATCCATAGCATATCAATTAACTTGACCTTCATCACCACGCCCATCTCGGGACTTTCATTGCATTATTCATTATAATACATGTTTAATTTCTCAGAAATGTCAGTGGATAATCTGTTTGCCGTCAAGTCATACAAGTGATCATCTCAAGTACGCACTCCCACAAACCTCACATCTTACGGCGGGATTACTAGCCCAGGCTAAATCCCTCGTAATATAAACTCATGGAGTGATGTTGGGATTACCAGTCCAGGCTAAATCCCTTGTAACGACAAGCACTCTCAATGAGCTCAAATCTGAATTACCAGTTCAGGGTAAATTCAGACACTAATCAGATTACCCGTCCGAGCTAAATCCTTAATGCACACATATTCTTCTGGAGGATCGATCACTCAAAGAACACCCGTCTGGGCTAGATCCTTTCTATATTTGAGATCAACGGATTACCCGTCCGAGCTAAATCCTTTTCTGCAACACATGCAGGATCTCAAGTCATGTAAGCCATGGTTTATCCATCGGATTTCCCTTTTTATTCAACCGGGATTTTTCTCTTTTCATCAAGTGTCTCATTATGCATAGCTGATCATGTAATGTACATCCAATTCAACACATTTCCATGTTTATTTAGACATTAGTCCATGAAATAAACATGGTATTGCATATAATTATATTTAGGCATTTGTTACAATATATAATCTTCATATCAACTAAATAAATATCCATCACACAGTGTTAACACATCAATTTAAGTTCAAGTATGAATAATAATATCATTGCATTATAATTGACATATGAACTTACCTCGGTTTCGTGTACGACTATTTATTTCGAGTTTGTGCTTAACCTTGTTCAACCTCGTTCTAAGCTCGAATCTTGTTTTCCTTGATCTATAATATCACATTTAGCCTACTAATTAGTCACATTATTCATATGGGTCCAAAAATCATATTTTTACAAATTTGCATTTTGACCATTTAACTTTCACATATTTGCACTTTTGCCTCAAGGCTCGTAAAATGATTTTTATTCAATTTCCTTGCATGTCAAGGCTAGCCAAATCATTTTCATAACTATGGCAGCCCTCAATTTCCACTAAATCACCCTTTGATGACTAATTTTACAATTTTTACAAAATGGTCCTTTCGGACATTTTCATCAAAAACCGCTTAGTAAAAGCCGTTCATTTAACACCCAACACTCATTTTCTACCATTAGACATCAAAATACAAGCATGTCACTCATGGGTAAATTTTTAAACGTAAACCCGAGTTCAAAATGATGGTAGAAATGAGTAGATCATGTTACTGGGACTTCAAAAATGTAAAGAACATTAAAAACGGGGCTCGGGATCACTTACAAATGAGCTTGGAAACTTGAACCAAACCCTAGCCATGGCTTCCATGGGGTTTCGTCTGGTACATGGAGAAGATGACCAAATTTTGGCTATTTTGGCTTTTTAATTATTTAGTTTACCAAACTGCCCCTAACTTTAAAATATTTTATTACACCCATTTCTTAACTATTTTTGTCCAACAATTAACTAATGGTCTAATTACTATTTAAAGGCCTCTAATTTAAATTTTCATGACAATTTGACACCTCTAACAGGTAGAACTCAACTTTTTCACTTTTTACAATTTAGTCCTTTTGACTAAATTAAGTTCCCAAGCGTCAAAATTTTCGAATGAAATTTTCACGAAATTTATTTCGTGAAATCATAGACCATAAAAATATAATAAAAATAATTTTTCTTACGTCATATTTATGGTCTCGAAACTACTGTTCCAACTGGGCCCAAAATTGGGATATTACATTTCTCCCCATTTAGGGATTTTCGTCTTCGAAAATCTTACCAGAAAAGTGGTTTTGGTTTTTTTTCACTTGGATTCCTCAATCCTATAATCGATATCAAGGAACTTTCACTCAAGGTTGAACTTTTACTAGATATCTTTTTAAATTCCTCAAACAAGAATCATGAATGGTATTCACTTTACAACACTTTCACTAAAACTTAATCTCTATCAGAAAACTCATGTACTTAAAAGACTGATCCATACCATCATGTCACATATACATTTGCACCCGAATCCTTTCATATTCGAATAATGAAACTAGCCAGTTCATCTTGGCCTCATACTCTTTATAATTCCACACAGTCCGATTATTTGCCAAATCAACTCTCAGTTACCTTTCATTTCAAAGCCTCCTTTGGCTTTGCCAAGAAATCATGCTATGAAACCCGAATCTCAATCCAATTAGTGGATATTAAAATTTCAAGATATCCAACAATCATAATGACACAGAATTCTATGAATCTAGTGAGCAGACATTCGGGCATACCCGTATAATTTTACAAATCTCATGAAGTTTAACAAGACTACATATTACTTTCCTCTTTCAAGAACAAGAATAATCTAGATAAGAAAATCCATATTAACTTTCTCTTTCTCCATTCTAATGTCCAAACGGCAAAAATAATTTTGATGATTCTAGTTATATCTCCTCACACTTTTAACATTTCAAGTATTTATACTCAAAGATTAACAATGATCGTTACATCATCTTTTATACTTAGATCTTTCTATTGTATCCAAGTCTTCTAAGAAACATACACTTCTCAATCAGATTATTCGTCTCTTTTACCCGTTAAGAAATAAAATCTTATTCTCAAGCATGAACATCTCATTAAATTCTAAACATATATTCCACACAAATTGAACAGTCAAGTCGACCTTATTCATTTGTAATTGATATTTCAAGAAATTATCTCTCCTAGTCAATAGAACGATTCAACATGCATCATTTCAAATTCACTCATCATGCCAATCGAAGACCATAACAAATGCATTAGCATAAGTAGCACTGATATCTTAATTGAATACGTTAGCTCTGATTAACTCACTTGAGAAAAGAAATCCACCATACAAATTGGGACTTGAAGTTTCACCACAGTATGATGATCAATTTAGAGGTATAGTCATACTTGTTCTTTATATATATCAATCAGAAACCGGAGGTCATGCTCAAAATGCAAGCCATGATCGAGAAGTTACAAGATAAAAAATATCCAGAAGATCCAAGATAGAGAAATCCGAGATGGAGAAGCCCAAAATAAAGAAATCTAAGATAAAGAAATCCATGATAAGGAAATACAATTTACATCACTGCATCAGAAGACCAAGAACCAGACTCATAAAAATATGAAAGACCCCAATGGTTTTTTTTCAAAAAAAAAGAAATCTAGAATAACATCATTTCAAACCACTGACAACAAATATGACCGAAACTATATGCTTCTCATATATAAATATATAAAATCAGTTAGAGCAATGATTGGTAGAGACAGAATCATGGCACCATACACAATTTCTCATCGATTCCCAACAGGCGAAATATAACAAGATACCAGAGAAAACAGAACCATGCAGATCATAAGCCAATTAGACTGACAACGTATTCGTCTAACATTAAGATCAGGGAACATTTTCATAATATAAGGATTCATCAGAGATTAGATAGTCCCAATAACATTTCCGAGGTCAAATAATCTCATATAATATCTCACTAGAGATAGTCACAAACTATTCACTGTAATTACCATACTTGGACATTTCATATTTCGTACATTATTCCTTTAACTATTTTTGCCGTACCAAATTCCATAATATTCCTTTAGCTAAGAGAACCAGTTCACGAGGGAATTTCAATAAATACATTTCTCGACATCATACGAGGATAGATCAATTTACCAAAATTAACCTTTTTCACTAACAGCGATGTTGCGAAAGTTAAAAAATCTTTCGGTCAATTCGATATCTTTCTAGCTCATGTTCATACTTATCAACCCATTTTCAATCTCTAACCATGCTTATAACCATTCTATCATTGAACTTTTTGGTTTCTCACTTGGAAACTCATTCAACACAAATCTCAGAAATTTCCATTATAAAACACCACTTTGGTAAGGGGGAAGGGCTCATAGGGCCTCTGACTCGACTCTCATATACATATACATGTAACACAATTTTCATCATCATAATCATGTCACTCATTTCAGGTAAACTAACTTTCATATTGATTTTACACCAACTTTCCAGTTATCTCATTTTAACAAGTATACTTATACATGCATTCCATGTTTTCTGGATAACTTTACTCATCTATTCATTTAATCATACAAGTCATGCACATCATATCATACATGGGCCAACAAACACAGATAAATTTATCACAATCTATACTTTTTCCTTGTACACCATCATTTAGACATATTGTTACAATCATATAAATCAATCAAAGTAACTTAACATATTTACTTAAGCTATACGAGCTTATCAACCATAATCTTTCTTATAAGCGTATGTGAATATTCATTCCATCCATATCTTTGGTAAGTTATCTAAACACATGCATTTACTCAAGCAAATCGAGCATTTACATCATAGAATTATCGAATTATCTATTAGTCATAGATAAACTCATTCCACCATGTACACATTCCATGAGTCCTTATTCGTACCTTTCCAAGGTTCAGTTTGTCATGACTGTACTTTACTCGAATATTTGAGCATCACTTCAAGATGGTCAGTGTAGCTCGGTTAGAGAGTATCCTTGTCTAAACAAACGGCTCTCATGCGTGTCGGGAGACATCACACTATCACATATCGATGGCATGTATAGCTGAACTCTCATACATATGCTAGGTTAGTCTGAGAATCAACTAACCCATAGCTCTCATACCACTAAATGTAACACCCCTTACCCGTATCCGACGTCGGATAGGGTTTGAGACGTTACCGTACATAAACATTCACAACATGCAAACCGGGCCACCAAATTTTTTCCCAAGATTAAAACATCTCAAACACATGCATATCATCCCTTATACAGGCCTTCGAAGCCTATAACATATATCATGGTGGTTCGGGGCTAAACCAAGAACTTTGAAAATTTTTGGGCAACTTAACTAATTTTCTTTCTTGAGAAAGTCACACGCCCGTTTGGGTTTGGCCGTGTGCTAAAACACGTCCGTGTGGCTTGGGACACTCCCGTGTCCTCAGCCCGTGTAACTCTCTGTTTATGTCGTCAGCCAAACAGATTGATCCACACAGTCAAGCCACACACCCGTGTGCTAGACCGTGTACTCCACACGGCTGAGAGACATAGCCGTCTCTCAGCCCGTGTGGCCAACCTTAAACTATTTTCCAAGCCTTATGTTGTCCTCAATTCTTTCCCATACTTTACACATCATGGACACAAATTATAGCATCAGTTTAATGATTAATCGACCTTGAGAAAGATTCAATTAAATAATTTGTATGTTGTCTTACAAGTGTTTATTACCCAGCACTTAATCTCTACACATTCTAAAATTGTCCATGTTTAATCATTATCAACTTAATACCAGACCACATATTCATTCCATGGCCAAAACCACCTCGAATGGTTCTAGGGGATTCATTGTATACATGTGTTATACTAATTATTCATAGCAACCAATTATAATCACACGACATGCATTAACCCATAGCAGGAATAATTAGGCTTACAAGCCATAACCATAATAAGCCACATCTCATGGCTATATACAATAGATCAAAATAAGCCGATACATTTTGCTAATCATAACAATATCTAATATAAAAACTAGTCCTTATACATGCCACTTACTTGAAACTGTTTAATACACGTATGGCAATACTCTGGAGTTGATAGCTTGAAAGTGTGATGTTGCCTCCGACGATCACAAACCCCGGGCCGACCTGACAACACTAAAGAAATGTAGAGGAGGGAGTAAGCTTAAAGCTTAGTAAGTCCATATGAAAATAATAAGCATTATAACAACATGTTTCCTTAGGTAATCAACTATAATGACACTTTTACTCATATTTTGGTTAAGTTGTTTTCTCGAGTTGTAGTCACTAATTTATTTATATCTAGAGCTACGAAACTCCAAATTAATATCTGCTAATTTTCTCTGAAACTAGACTCATGTATCTTGTTACAATAAAATTTCTAAAAGTTTTTGTCTAGCCAATAAGTACAGTTTATTCTATAAACTCTCCCTTATTTTGCTACCCAATAGCTTCGACCTCTATCTACAAAAAATCAAATATCTCATAGTACGAGACTCAGATAATGTTCCCAACTCTTTCTCTTGAAAATAGACTCATTAAGGATTTCAGATATGAATTTTAACTCATAATTATTTTTTACAATTTCTAGTGATTTTCTAAAGTTAAGACAGGGGAGTTTGGAATCAATCCGACTCGATCTCACAAGAATTCAAATATCTCATAATAAAAAATTCTTTTGCTTACACCATTTCCTTTAGGTGAAACTAGACTCATTAATATTTAATTTCATATATTATTCAGCCTCTAATTCGACTTTCACCATTTATGGTGATTTTTCAAAGTTAGGCTACTGTTGCTGTTCAACACTGTTTCGGTGCAAAATCACAATAGCTATCGTAAATTCATTGTCACATTTATCATGGACTCATTATTCCATAAATCCCATAGTCAATTACACTATGTAAGCTAACATGGTATTGCAACACAATTCATAATCATAAGCATAAGGATGGTTCATCTTTCAAGTCTTTTCAGTTGTTCATCATGTATACACATACATATGCCTAAATTTGCTTACTCATCATTTATCACATTGCAATAAGGCATTAGTTATTAGTATAATGCACGTACCTGTTCATATCCATAGCATATCAATTAACTTGACCTTCATCACCACGCCCATCTCGGGACTTTCATTGCATTATTCATTATAATACCCGTTGAATTTCTCAGAAATCTTGGTGGATAATCCATTTACTATCAAGTCATACAAGTGATCATCTCAAGTACGCACTCCCCCGAACCACACATCTTACAGCGGGATTACTAGTCCGGGCTAAATCCCTTGTAACGACAGGCACTTTCAATAAGCTCGATTCTAAATTACCAGTCCAGGCTAAATTTAGACCCTAATTGGAGTACCCATCCGAGCTAAATCCTTAATGAACACATATTCTTTGAGAGGCTCGATCACTCAAGGAACACCCATCTAGGTTAGTTCCTTTCTATATTTGAGATCAATGGATTACCCGCCCGAGCTAAACCCTTTTCTACAACACATGCAGGATCTCAAGTCATGTAACCCATGGTTTATCCATCGGATTTCCATTTTTATTCAACCGAGATTTTTCTCTTTTCATCAAGTGTCTCATTATGCATAGTTGATCATGTAATGTACATCCAATTCAACACATTTTCATGTTTATTTAGACATTAGTCCATGAAATAAACATGGTATTGCATATAATTATATTTAGGCATTTGTTACAATATATAATCTTCATATCAACTAAATAAATATCCATCACACAATGTTAACACATAAATTTCAGTTCAAGTATGAATAATAATACCATTGCATTATCAGTGACATATGAACTTACCTCAGTTTCGAGTACGACTATTTATTTCGAGTTTGTGCTTAACCTTGTTTAACCTCGTTCTAAGCCCGAATCTTGTTTTCCTTGATCTATAATATCACATTTACCCTACTAATTAGTCACATTATTCATATGGGTCCGAAAATTATATTTTAACAAATTTTCATTTTAACCCCTAAACTTTTACATATTTGCACTTTTGCCCCAAGGCTTGTAAAATGCTTTTTATTCAATTTCCTTGGATTTCAAGCCTAGCCGAATCATTTTCATAACTATGGCAGCCCTCAATTTCCACTAAATCACCCTTTTATGACTAATTTTACAATTTTTACAAAACGGTCCTTCTGGACATTTTCATCAAAAATCGCTTTGTAAAAGCCGTTTATTTAACACCCAACACTCATTTTCTACCATTAGACGTCAAAATACAAGCATGTCACTCTTGGGTAAATTTTTAAGCGTAAAGCCAAGTTCAAAATGATGGTAGAAATGAGTAGATCATGTTACCGGGACATCAAAAATGTAAAGAACATTAAAAACGGGGCTCAGGATAACTTACAAATGAGCTTGGAAGCTTGAACCAAACCTTAGCCATGGCTTCCACGGGGAATTTCGGCTGGTACATGGAGAAGATGACCAAATTTTGGCTATTTTGGCTTTTTAATTATTTAGTTTACCAAAATGGCCCTAACTTTAAAATATTTTATTACACCTATTTCATGTCTATTTTTGTCCAACAATTAACTAATGGTCTAATTACCATTTAAAGGCCTCCAATTTAAAATTTCATAACAATCTGAATCCTCTAACTGTAGGACTCAACTTTTGCACTTTTTACAATTTAGTTCTTTTGACTAAATTGAGTGCCCAAGCGTCAAAATTTTCGAACGAAATTTTCACGAAGTTTATTTCGTGAAATCGTAGACCATAAAAGTATAATAAAAATAAATTTTCTTACATCAGATTTGTGGTCCCAAAACACTGTTCTGACTAGGCCCAAAATCGGGATATTACAAGGATGGTTCACCATTCAACCCTTTTCAGTTCTTTATCATATATATACATATACATATGCTTCCTCATCACAAGTCATCATTCACGGAAGTATTACTCATGAATTTAGCGTACATACCTGTGCTCATCATAGTATATAATATAACCATACCTCTCAACATGCCCTTCTCAGGACTTTCATCACATTCATTACATATCAATACCCGTTGAACACTTGGAATACTATTGGATACACAGAACCTTGCACATATAGTAACCAATCTAGGTATAACTACACGGGCTGCTCAAAAAAGCTAATAGATATCTGACCGCTCAAGGATTACCTAGCCATCGATAGAACACTCAATACCGTTGCCTGGAACTCAGTCACAGGCATCGCATCCACAATGAACTTAGACCACTCAATGACCTTGGATGCTCGCATCCATAATGAATTCGAACCACTCAACGAGCTCGGATGCCACATATGTCACGAACTTGGACCATTCAACAAGTTCAGAATCTCATACATATCACGAACTCGGACCACTCAATGAGCTCAGATTGCTTAATTCCTAGTGACATTTCACTTGTATCCTAAACTATTCCTCAAGTTCAAACGGGATTCTTTCTCACTTGCACATGGCATACTTGCTCATGAAGTCGTATTTAATGGCCATATGTCATTCAAGCTTACAATAATACCAATTTCCCTTTTCATAGCATCAACCACATATTCATGGGATAATCAAAACACATTCCAAAATAAAAATTAAGCATTAAACACATGGTACAACATTACATTAATTATGTATATTCATCATAGTAAAAGCTTTCATTTCATTTCACTTTTTCATATTCTAATCAATTCATCACAACTAAATTAACATACCAATTTAGATTTTAGCCATAAAAAAAATAACATTAACAACTTTCTTATTTCATCATACGAACTTACCTTGGGTTCGAGTAGTACTACTTATTCCGAATTAGTCCATAACCTTGTTCAACCTTGTTCCAAGCCCAATCTTGTTTTCATTGATCTATAATATCACATTTAGCTTACTAATTAATCATATTATTCATATAGGTCCAAAAATCATATTTTTAAAAATTTTCATTTTGACCCCTAAACTTTCACATATTTGCACTTTTTCCCCAAGGCTCGTAAAATGATTTTTATTCAATTTTCCCATTCTACAGGCCTAGATGAACCATTTTCGTAGTTATAGAAACCTAAAATTCTCATCATAACACCCTTTTATTCCATTTTTACAACTTTTACATTTTAGTCCTTTTTAGGTGTTTTCAAGAAAAATCACCTAGTAAAAGATGTTTATCAAGCTTTAATCTTTCATATTCTACCATTAATCATCTAAATACCATTAATCATCCAAATACTAACATGTCATGAATGGTTCAATTTTTCAAACATAAACCCTAGCTCAAACTAATGGTAGAAATGAGTAGATCATGTTCCTGGACTTCAAAAATGCATAGAACGTTAAAATGGGGCTCGAGAGTACTTACTATTGAGCTTGGAAGCTTGAAAACCCTAACCATGGATTCCCTCTTGCTACATTCAGCCATGAGGAAGATGGATGAGCAAATTTTTGTTTTGTTTTCCCTTTTTAATTCATTTAATTATTAAATGACTAAAATACCCTTAATGCCTTTCTTTGAAATTTTACCTAACCATGTCCATTTTTGTCCAAATTTTTAGAACTTGGAGAAATTACTTTTTGAGGGCCTCTAATTAATAATTCAATTCAATATCATACTTGAAGCTTCTAGAACTCAAGTTTTACAATTTATTCAATTTAGTCCTTAAAGCCAAATTATGCACTTTAGACAAATTTTCCTCATGAAATTTTTACACAAACATATAAACAAATCATAGGCCTTATAATAATCATAAAATAATTATTTTCGATTCAGATTTGTCATCTCAAAATCACAGTTCTGATTAGGCCCTAATTTAGGATGTTACAACTCTTCCCTTTTAGGGATTTGCGTCCCCGAAAATTTTACTAGAAGAGTGGTTTAACTTACACATAACTTTACTATCTCATAATCATTGCTAAATAACTTTCACTTTACTCTTCATTAAAATCCAGAATCTTACTTAGCTTTCTAAATTGCTCATGATATAGAATTCGGATCTCAATCCAATTAACCAGGACTAGTTTTCCAAGAAGTTTGAAAATCTCAGAGATACACGATTCCATTAACTTGTTAGGCACAAATTTTAACATATACCGAAACGATTTTCAGATCTCATCATACATTTAACAGGAATTTACATATCCCTATTCTCTTTCAAATATACAAATAACCCTGTCAAAAAGTTCATAGTTATCTCATTCTCATTCCCATTTAAATATCCCTACTGACGAAAATCATTTTGATATTACCTGATATTCAGTTTTAACCCTGATAACATTTCATGTAATCAAACACAAAGATCAAAACTGTCAAGTTCCAAACTTGATGATCAATGTATCATTTCTGTGATTTTTCTTGCAAACTCTCTACATAAGCCCAGGATTTTCATTTCAAGCACTTATAACCACATTTTTCTCTTCTCAAAGATCAGATAATAACTAACTTAAGTTATTTACACTACCTCACACTCAGATATTTCTACGGCAGTAGATACATTTACCGTCACATTGCCTCATTGACTTAGAACACAATGCAATTCATTCAATAACACATCGTTGAAAATCAAGAAGTTTTTGTCCAATGTTTACCCAACTAGTACAAAGACTTTGGTCAATAAAGTTCTCGTTCATTCAAAGCTTTAATAACATGTAATAAACCATTCACATACAAGATGTAAAATATATCATTCAACGCAGCTTTAAATCGTATTGAAGTCTTCTAAGATGTGTTTATATATACACCTTCCATTTCAGACTACTTATCTTTTACCCAGGGAGAAATAAAATCTTAACCCAAGACATGAATACCTCATTAATCTTTCCAATAATAGCCAATACCAATTGAGCCACCTAATTGGTTTTTATCATCAATAAATGACATTTTAAGAAATCCTCTCTTCCAGTCAATAGAACGATTCAACATGTAATCATTCAAAGTTCACTTATCATACTAATCAAAAACCATTTCAAATGCAGTAGCTAAAGGTAGTATAAATGTTCCCAATCGAAGGCATTAACTTGATTAACTTTCTTGAGAAAAGAAATCAATCATACAAGCTGATACTAGCAATTTCACCACTTATGCCTTTGCCGATGTCAAATCCTTCACAAAGATTGAGAGAAATCTGGACACTAGAATCGCCACGTTACTATAATCAATCAGAAGCATGATCATAGTTAACAAAGTTATCATAGGTTAAAGTATACACTTTAGATACGATTCATGATTAATAATTTGGGGAATAAAGTCGACTAGAAAACCAAAACAAGAAATCCAAAACAGAAAAATCCATGACAAAAAAATCCAAAATATAGAAATCCGATATACATTGCCGTATTGATATATCAAGAGCAGAATTCATAAGAAGATATGAAAGATCTCGATAATTCTTCAGAGAAAAGAAATCTAGAAGAAAACATTATTCCACCCACTGGAATTAAATGCTACAAGGATAATATTCCTTCTCATATATATATCGAATAGAATATCAATTATAAGAAACAGAATCATCGCATCATGTGTATTTTCTCGTAAAATCCCAACAGTTGAAATGTAATAGAATACCAGAGAGAAATAGAGTAGTGTTTATTATAAACCAATCAGGTTATCAATACTTTCATCTATACATCATGATTAGAAAACATTCCCATACAATAAATTTTTATTAGAGGATAGATAGCCACATGAATGCCTCTGAGAATAAATATTCACATAGGATGCCCAGAAGAGACTGCCCAAATCTATTTAGTTGTAACTGCCATTCTCAAATATCTTATCTTTCAAATATTATTCTTTCAACTATTTCTAAATAGATCGATTCATCGAAGCTAACTTCTTCACCAACTGTGATATCGCATAAATCGAAAGATTCTTTAGATCGGTCCGATACCATTCTAATTCTGCCTCTACTCGTTAACCCATTTCAATCTCTAATCATATTTGTAATCATTCTATAGCTGAACTCTTAGGTTTCATACTTATGAGCTTATTCAACACTATCTCATAAAAACCTTTACAAAACACCACTCTAGTAAGGGGGTGAGGTCGTAAGATCCCTAACTCGTCTCTCATACACATATACATAAACACTATTTCATCATCATAGTAACATTTTCACAAGCATATCATTCACTTCAGGCAAACTATTATTCACATTCGTGTAACAGGAACTTTTCAGTTATCTTATTTATACAAGTGTATTTATACATACGTTCTATGGATTCTGTATAACTTTACTTATCCCATTCATTCAATCAAACAAATCATGCACATAACATCTTATGAGGGCCAAAAAACATTGATAAGTATGTCACAATCAAAACTTTTATCTTGCACATCATCCTATACATATGATTACCATCATAGAACTCAATTGAATCAATTTTAGCACATTTACTTAAACTATACGAGTTTTCCCATTATGATTATTCAAACAAGTATATAGAAACATTTATTCCATCAATAAGGTTGGTGAGTTACCCAAATACATACATTCATTAGAGCAAATCGATCATATATATATCATAGAACTATCAATTGAACATAGATAAGCTTATCGTAATGTATTTCTTTATCTCATTTAAAGATATCATTACAATCCATCAACATTCAATGATCAATCGGGACAATGACATTTTATCCGTATCACGTTATTATGAACCTTTTATTCACATCTTTATGAATTTCTATTTGTCACATTCACTTAATCAAGTAAATCAAGTGCACAATATCATATGAATATCAAACAAGCATGGATACTCATCACAATATGAACTTTCATCTCACATGTTATCACGTACATATCATGAAATTTTATTCATACTTTTTCTGAGTTTAGGCCCATCATAACTATACTTTACCTGAATGCCTGAGCTTCACATAAAAAATGGTCGGTATAGCTCGGTTGGAGAGCACCTTTGTCCAAAAAGGATGGTTCTCATTCGCGTCAGGAGACATCATACTATCACGAATTTGTGGCATGTATAGCTAGACTCTCATACATGCTATGTTAGCCTGAGAACTGACAAAACCATAGCTCTGATACCACTAAATATAACACCCCTTACCCGTATTCGACGCCGGGATAGGGTTCGATGAGTTATCAGACTTAAAAGTACACAATTTCGTAAAATTAGGCCATAAAATTTCATTTAAATCAAAAACATTCAATCACATGCATAATATCCCTTACGCGGGCTACTGAGGCTCTAAACATGCATTAAAGGTGGTTTGGGACTAAACCGAGAACTTTTGGAAATTTTACAATGCTTAGGAAATTCTCCATGTTTAGAGAGTTACACGTCCGTATGGGTTAGGCCGTGTAGCCACACACAGCTGTGTGGCTTGGGACATGTCCATGTCCTCAGCCTATGTAACTCTTTGTTTATGACGTAGCAATGAAATAGGGTCACATAGCCAAGTCACACGCTCGTGTCCTAAGGTCGTGTCCCCCACATGGCTGAGACACACAGCCGTGTCTTCGCCCGCGTGGCCAACACTTAGGCTATTTTCCAAGCATTGGTCAACCATAAACCCTCACACATTTATACAACATCCATAACGTATAATATGACATCCATTTAATGATTAAACATCTTCAATTAGGCCACAAGCATAGCATTTGCATGCCGTGATACATGTGTTTTACATACTCATTTTATACTAAGTTAGACACACCTATTTCACATTTATTTGGCCTTATCTATTATAATATCACTTATACTTTTATACCATGGTTACCATCATACCAAAGATTTCAACTTAATCATCAAACATTCACACTCAAGGATAACTCATACCTTTATAAAATACCAACATAATTCACATGCGTAACATGCTTGTCTAAGACATTGCACACCATAACAAATCACAAACCCACATCACATGAATTTTTTAAGTTTGTGCATGTACATATAATAGGGTTACAACCCATTAATCAATATAAGCCACATCTCATGGCTATATATAATTGAATCATTATAAGCCAATACATTCAGCCAAATCATGAAACACATATATCGAAAGACTAAGTCTCTATACATGACACTCACTTGTGTACGCTTAACTTATACATGTTAACAACCCAAAAGGGATGGCCTGATAGTGTGATGTTACCTCCGACGATCTTCAACCCCGCGCTAACCTGTCAACACTAAAGAAAAAGAAAGGTGGGAGTAAGCTTAAAGTTTAGTAAGTCCGTGTGAAAATAATAATAAAATTATCGACATGATTCTATGGTAATATAACCATAATTATACTTTTACTTATAATCTTGTCATGTTGTTTTCTCGAGTCATACTCACTAAATTATTTTTATCCGGAGCTACGAGACTCCAAATTGGGAACCGCTAGTTTTTCTAGAAACTAGACTCACATATCCTTTTACCATAACATTTTAATAATTTTTTGTTTAGCCAACAAGTACAGTTTATTCTTTAAAGCTACCCTTGTTCTGTTGTTTGATAGCTTTGACCTTTCTTTACTAAAAATTAATTATCTCTGAGCACGGGGTTCTGATAATGTTTTTATTTGATTCTATTGAAAATAGACTCATTAAGGGCTCATTAATGTAAATTTTAACCATAATTATTTTTGTACAATTTCTAGTAATTTTCCAAAGTTGAGACAGGGGAGCCCGAATTCACCCTGACTCTGTCTCACAAAAGTTCAAATATCTCATAGTATAAAACTCTTTTGCTTACACTGTTTCTTCTATGTCAAACTACACTCAATAAGCTTTAATCTCATATCTTATTTAGTTTCTAATTCAATTTACACAATTTTTGGTGAATTTTCAAAGTCACATAAGTGTTGTTGTCTAACACTATTATAGTGCAAACTCATAATAACTAACATAAGTTCATTGTCACTTTGATCATGGACTTAGCATTTCATGGATCCCTTATTCAATTACACAATGTAAGTTAACATTATATTACAACAATTTCATAATCATAGGCATAAGGGTGGTCCACCATTCAACCCTTTTCAGTTGTTTATCATATATATACACATACATATGCTTCCTCATCACAGGTCATCATTCACCGAAGTATTACTCATGAATTTAGCGTACATACCTGTGCTCATCGTAGTATATCATATAACCATACCTCTTAACATGCCCTTCTTGGGACTTTCTTCACATTCATTATATATCAATACCCGTTGAACACTTGGAATACTATTGGATACACAGAACCTTGCACATATATTAACCGATATAGGTGTAACTACATGGGCTGCTCACAAATGCTGATAGGTATCTGACCACTCAAGGATTACCTAACCATCGTTAGAACACTCAAGACCATTTCCCGAAACTCAGTCATAGGCATCGCATCCACAATGAACTCGGACCACTCAACGAGCTCGGATGCCACATATCTCACAAACTTGCACAACTCAACAAGTTTGGAATCTCATACATATTACGAACTCGAACCACTCAACAAGCTCGGATTGCTTAATTCCTAGTGACATGTAACTTGTATCCTAAACTATTCCTGAGGCTCAAACGCGATTCTTTCACACTTGCACATGGCATACTTGTTTGTGATGTTGTATTTAATGGTCATATGTCATTCAGGCTTACAATAGTACAAATTGCCCTTTTCATAGCATCAACCACATATTCATGGGATAGTCAAAACACATTCCATAATACAATTTAAGCATTAAAGACATGGTACAACATTACATTAATTATGTATACTCACCATAGTAAAAGCTTTCATTTCATTTCACTTTTTCATATTCTAATCAATTCATCACAACTAAATTAACATATCAATTTAGATTTCAGCCATAAACAACAATAACATTAACGACTTGCTTATTTCATCATACGAACTTACCTCAGGTTCGAGTACAACTACTTATTCCGAATTAGTCCATAACCTTGTTCAACTTCGTTCTAAGCCCAAATCTTGTTTTCCTTGATCTATAATATCGTATTTAGCATAATAATTGGTCAAATTATTCATATGGGTCCAAAAATCATATTTTTAAAAATTTACATTTTGACCCCTAAACTTTTCACTTTTTCCCCAAGGCTCATAAAATGATTTTTATTCAATTTTTTCATTCTATAGGCCTTGCCGAACCATTTTCATAACTATGGAAAACTACAATTCTCATCATAACACCATTTTATTCCATTTTTACAACTTTTACATTTTAGTCCTTTTTAGGTGTTTTCATGAAAAATCACCTAGTAAAAGATGTTTATCAAGCTTTAATCCTTCATATTCTACCATTAAACATCAAAATACTAACATTTCATGAATGGTCATATTTTCAATCATAAACCCTAGCTCAAACTAATGGTAGAAATGAGTAGATCATGTTTCCGGGACTTCAAAAATGCATAGAACGTTAACAACGGGGCTCGGGAGTACTTACTATTGAGCTTGGAAGCTTGAAAACCCTAACCATGCCTTCCCCCTTGCTACATTCATCCACGAGGAAGATGGATGAGCAAATATTTTTTTTGTTTTCCCTTTTTAATTCATTTAATTACAAAATGACTAAAATACCCTTAATGCCTTTCTTTGAAATTTTACCTAACCATGTCCATTTTTGTCCAAAAGTTTAGAACTTGGACAAATTAATCTTTAAGGACATCTAATTAATAATTCAATTCAATTTCATACTTGAAGCTTCTAGAACTCAAGTTTTACAATTTATTCAATTTAGTCCTTAAAGCCAAATTAAGAACTTTATACATAAAATTTCCTCATGAATTTTTTACACAAACATATAAACATATCATATGCCTTATAATAATCATAAAATAATTATTTCCAATTTAGATTTGTGGTCTCGAAACCACTGTTCTGACTAGGCCCTAATTTGGGATGTTACAGAAATGCACCTGAATTAGCTGAGCGATCCTAACCAGACGACGGTTGGTGGACACATAATTGAAATGTACATGCTCAATTTAGATCTAACCCGATTAAATTGCAGGTTGCATAACAACACTAGCCAAGCTCTGTTATTTGTGTAGTTGTAGATTTGTGTGATTAAACTGTTTCAAACTTTGCACGTCCTTGTTACCTCGCACAAATGCTAAGAAACCCTTAGTAAATAAGGATTAGTAAAATGCATATTTACTAAGTAAAGGATTCCGAAAGGACCTAATGTGGTTTCCAAACTCATTAAAGATCGAGTTTCCATGGAATGTTTTTCTGAATGTTATTAAGCATGTTGATAATAAATTGAGTTTAATTAAAGTAATTGTCCTAGTTTATTTATATTATAATTGTTGTAAATTGTGTTTAATTTTGCTAAAATCTATTTCATTCATATAGTTTGCATATTTAGGATAATCTGCATTGGGGATCATTGCATTTAGTTTAATATATTTAATTTTAATCATCACTTCTCAATCATAAGCATTGGGGATCATTGCATTTAGTTTAATATATTTAATTTTAATCATCACTTCTCAATCATATTGTATTTTTATTTACCAAGTTGTTAATATAATTTTACAATAATATGTTTTAACATAAATACAATCCTTGTGGAGATGATAACTCAGTGTTACTTGCACAAACCTATGCGTTACAAGTTTTTGGCACAGTTGTCGGGGATTGTTAACTGTTGCCATATTTTTTTTGTGAAATTATTTACTTCCAATTTGGTTTATCTCGAACATTACTAACTTATTCTTTGTAATTTTATGATTTTCCTTTCTGGTGTTTATGAGCATAGATCGGATTATTGATTTAATCCTGGTAGACACTGAAATTAAGCAAACTTTCAGACAAAAAAGACGTGAATGAATAGCTCAAAGACAAGTCGAGATGGATGTGACACCCTTTACCCGTATTCGATGCTTGAACAGGGTATGAGGCATTACTGGACTCACATCACAAGCAAGTATACAATTTCATGTCATAAATTTTCCTCCAAAATAAAACTTTTTGAAATTGAGTATAAAGTCCCTAATTCGAGCCTATGAGGCCCAAAATATGCTTTGGAAGCGATTCGGGACTAAATCGAGAACTTTAGAAAATTTTATAGCATTTAGAAAAAAATTTCCTAAACAGGGGTCACACGCCCATGTACCTGGGACACACCAGTGTGGGCAGGCCGTATGGTCACACACGCCCATGTCCTAAACCCGTCTAACTCTCTGTTTGTCACCCAAGAACAAATTGAAATCACATAGCTAAGGCACACGCCCATGTCCCGGGGCCGTGTCCTTCACACGGCTGAGACACAGCTGAGACACACGACCGTGTCTCATTCCCATGTGCTCGATATTGAGCATTCTATTTTGCAACAATTTAGGTGCAGGGGACATGCGGTCGGATCACACGCCCATAGGGCTGACCGTGTGTGACACACGCACGTGTTTCTACCTATGTGGAGAAAAACAAGGCTATTTACCAAGCCATTTTGCTACCCTCACTTGCACACATCTACGCAACATCACATTGCACAAATTCAAGAATGTAAAAGCAACCAAGACAATAATATGTCATTCTCATCCTGTTATTAATCATGCTTAAAGCATCAACCTTTCCACAACAAATTATGCAAGTTTCTACATTCACAAATGACATTAATATAACTATACTCATAACTAACATTAGCCAACTTCGAAGGCTATACACAAAATGAACCATGAACCATGAACCATCATAAGCCAACACATATGACCAAAAGACCAAGTCCCTATACATGCCATAAACTTAAAATACTTGAATTCATCAATACCCAAAATGATAGCTTGATAGTGTGATAGGATCTCCGGCAATCTCCAACCCGAGCTAGCTTGACGGCACTATAAAACATGGGAAAGGAAAAGGGGTAAGCTATATAGCTTAGTAAGTCCGTACGAAAAAAATAAGCAACTCTCACAAAACTTTTATCCAGTCCAACAATGCACAAGATAATACAAATTACTATGGATCTTACAGTTATAATTTTATTCAATCACTATGTTTACTCTATCAACTTATAAGCATAATTTAACATGTGTTGACATTAGCCTAACAACCGTAATCTCTCCTTTGTAACATATTATAGCAATTCAAAAATCACTCCAAACCTCATTGTAAACATGCATATTAACTATGTGTACTCATATTTCCAAGCATATATCTTAATATCTTTCAATTACCTAAACTTTTATCTTCAGTACTTTCATGACCATTTTACTAGGCAATTATGCCAATCTTTCGTTATTCTCATATCTGATAAATCGCAATTTAAGTGAATAAAACATGCTATATCATAACTCAATTTGGCCCGAAAGCCAATCACATGTTCTTCAACTGAATTTATCATGAATTTCATACATCATAAGTATGGACCAATAATCACAAGGTTTTCACAAAATCATTCCCATGGAAATCCTAAACTCACAATTTCATGAAGTCAATGCTTATAAACTTTACATACATACCTGTACCAATTCGTAAAACTTACGTACTCTTTCTCTTCTTTGACATACTCATTAAATTACCCGTTGAACCATTTGGAAGAACTAAAGGATACTCGGGAATCTCGTACACATAGTACCATACCAATGCTATATCCCAGATATGGTCTTACTTGTAATCTCGTATCGATGGCAATAGCCCAGCTATGGTCTTACACGAAGTCTCATATCGATGCCATATCCCAAATATGGTTTTACACATAATCTCAGTAACCCTAATTGTAATAGCTCGATTTTGACCCTATTCAGAATGGTGGTTTCGAGACCACGAATCTGAGTCAAAAAAATATTTTAAAATTATTTTTTGTCTTTACTATGTGTGAATTTGTGTGTGAAATTTTTGTGATTTAATTGTGTCATTTGAGTGCTCGAGTAAATAAAAGGACTTGATAGGGTAAAATGAAAACTTGATAGTTTAAAGCATAAGGGTCGAATTGTTAGTGGCTTTTTAAATTGGAGCATTTATGTTGAAAATAACCCTTTGGACTTAGTGATGGCCGGTTGTACCCCTATAATGTATCTTTTAGATATTAATTTTAAAAGGGCAAAATAGTAAAATATGAAATAATATATGAATAATAAAACGTAAAAGCTTATAATATGGTTTTATAATATGATCTTTCTGACCAAAAATAAAACAAAAGAAAAGAGAAAAGAAAACGTAGTTTGGCCATTCTCAAGCTCAATCAAGGTACGTGTTCAGCTCGATTTTTGATAATTTTTACGTTTTTTGAGATCGTTGCTAAATAATCTACAAGACCCATGCTTGAATTTTTGTTTTTGATGAATATTTTCAGTTATGCCATTGATGAGAGCTTGTGATTTTTGTTGTTTGATGATGAAATATGAAAGATTTGTTTTAGATTAACATATTTTGTATTGGAGTTTTTGATGATTTTGAGTAATTAGGACTAAATTGCAAAAATAATATTTTGATGGACTAAAATGTGAAATAAATGAAATATATGGACTTGTATGAATACTAGGAATATTCAGCCAAATATGGGTATCTTGAAGTTTTTCATATTTTGTGTTTTGTGTAATAGGGACTAAATTGTAAAAAGTGTAAATGTCATGGGTAAAATGGCAATTTTTCCATTTATGTGGTTTTGGACTAAATTGAATGAAAATATATTTGAATAAGCTTAATTTGAATATGTTTAGATCAAGAACCTAAGAAATCAGATTTGGATCGGGGGAAAACGAAAGTTGTCGACTAGCTATCCCGTTTCGTTTTATATTGTCTGAGGTAAGTTTATAAGCAAATAAACGTACTTAATTTTAATTAAATGCTATATATATATGCTGAAATGAATTATATGAATTTATATATGCTATGCCCGAATATGAATAAGCTTGGCTACTATATTTCTGAATTCGTTTCGACAGAGTTATAACGTCTGAAAACCCCGTATGAACCTTAGGGAATAGTTAGGATACATATGTCATGACATAGGATTCCGATATATATGTGCGAGTAAGACCATGGCATCGATATATGACTTCGATATATGTGTGCGAGTAAGACTCTGTCTAGGACAGTGGAATAGATATGTGGCTACATGTAAGACCACGTCTGGGACGTTGGCATTGTACAATATGTGTGATTATCCGAGTGTCCTATCCAATTCCGAATGGTTCATCGGGCAAAGATAAGTTGTGTTCGAATGTGTAAATTAGGCTAAATGTCAGGTATGGATTAGCTTGTTGTTTACTTAAAATAAGGTAAGTGAGTAACTTGTTACTTATTACAAATTATGTTTAATGCAAATGAGGATTATATGTGAACTAGGTAAGTGTATTCGGCCTTTTGAATAATATTGAAATGAGTTTTAATTATATACATGAATGATTATATGTATTCGGCTACATAACTAATATATGTATATTATATTATGACATATAAGCTTAGGTATTTGTGTGTATGTGAACTAGGGTTATAATAACTATTTGGTTTTTTGGAAGTTAAATGATAATATGTTAATTTGGCTATATGAGCATTCGACCAAGGTGACATTTATGAATGAATATATATTTATAATATGAACTTTATATATTTGGATCTAAATATGTTATGCTAATATAATTTGGTTTAGTTTAATTAAGTTGATATTATCATTAGGTTGTTCATTTGCTTATGACTTACTAAGCTATAAAAAGCTTACCCTGTGTATATGTGTGTTTCTGTTTTATAGATTCTGGATCAAGTTATGAGCTCGGGGATTGTCAGCAAGTTCATCACACTATCTACTATTTTGGTACCTTGAAAGCTAAACTCCAATTATGGAATGTATAGGCTAGCTTTGGAGTTAGTTATTTTGAAAGGTGTATGTATAAAGGCCATGGAAAAATGGCTTAACTTCCATGCTTAAATTCATTTTCTTGTTGTTGGACTATGGCTTATGTTCTTTTCGGTTATTATGCAATGTGTTATGGATGAATGATACTTGTGATATCTTTTTTGAGTGTTGAAGTTTCTTGGTGAAATTGGATGTGTGCATTGGGTTGATTGGGTTATGGTATGCATAGATAAAAGATTATTTGAATTTTGGTTGTTGTGTTTGGTCAATGTGTTATATGTGATTTGACATTAAAGGTTGTTTGACTATGTCTGAGCATAATATAAGTTTGTCTTGATATGTTATTTATATGGTATGGGAAAATTCATGTTTTGAACATATATTTACTTGTCATTAATGTCTTTCTCTTCTGAAGTATAAATTAATGTGAGTTGGTTTGAAAATTATACAATAATTTATTGTAAATTCGGATATAGGATAAAGGTATATGAGATGGTTATGGCTAACTTATGTTTTGGCATTTGCTTATATAAATGTTTATGCATATGATGAATCAACTTAATATGTATCTCAACTTAAGGTATATTCTGCAATAGATAAGTAATATGTAAGATTATTTGTGTCTTAGGTAAAGTTTAGATAATCGAATTGATGATAAATAGATTAGTTGTATGTCCGTAAGTTTGGCATGTGAAATGAGTACATTTCAAATTGTTACTTGTGTTATAAATGGTTAACTATGAATAAATGATTGGGTATAATTGTATTTCGTGAATTAAGCTTGATAAATTTCGTTATTGATGTTCGATTATAGTGCATGTCAATATGGCTAAAGTGTGTATAAGATTTATTTTTTTAATGATCCTTATTTGATTATTTGTGAAGATATAAATGCCGAGTATGCTAATGATTAAAATGCCATGTGTTAGATTCTATTTTATTTAATTTGTACATGTTTCGAAATATGTCTATAAATGTTTGATGACTATTAGATTTCCGAATTTAAATTGTATTTGTCTATTTTGAAATGATAAAATTTTGACTAATATTTAGTTGGACATTCGTATATACATATGAATATGACTTGTTTAAATTTTCAGAGTGGTGCTTTTGTCTGGTAATGCCTCCGGACCCTAATTCGGCGACGAATATGGGTTAGGGGTGTTACATTTTTTTGGTGTCAGAGTTACAGTTTAGTAGATTCTAGGACTAACATAGCGCGTGTGAGTCTAGCTATACATGCCATATTATATATTGCGATTGTGTGATGACTTCTGACATTTGAAAATGTGTTTTCATATAGTTAATGGATCCTGATAGAGCTGTAGCTAATGATGTCGAGAGTGTAGCGCCTCTTCCCATGCAAGAGACAACGCCGGCTAATTCTCGATCGATTTCGAGTAACCAGGAAGGAGGGGCTAGACAAGCCTTTTAACAAATGATGAATGACTAGTTTACTCAGTATATCCATACTAACCCGACTACACAACAACCTCCACCCACGACTAATCCATCTTCAATGCCTGCTGTACCTCAAGTAAGTGATCCGCTAAGATTTTATAAGCCACCCGATAAAATCAGAAAACACGGAGCTGAAGAGTTTAAAGCTACTAATGATGATGATGCTGAGCGGGCTGAGTTCTGGCTTGATAATACTATCCATGTGTTTGATAAGCTATCCTATACCCCAGATGAATGTTTGAAATGTGTTATATCTTTGTTTTGAGACACAGCATATCACTGGTGGAATACCCTAGTATCAGTGGTTTTGAAAGAGTGGGTAACCTGGGAATTCTTTCTGACTGAGTTCCGTAACAAAATATATCAGCCAAAGATATATTAACCATAAGCGCAAAAAATTTCTAGAGCTGAAACAAGGTCGGATGATCGTGATAGAGTATGAGTGGAAATTTTTAAGACTCAGTTGGTGTACTCGAGAGTGTGTGTCTACCGAAGCCATAATGTGCAAAAGATTTGAAGATGGGCTGAACGAAGACATTAAACTGTTAGTTGACATACTTGAGATAAAAGAGTTTGTAGTACTGGTTGAGCGAGCCTGCAAAAGACCAAGGCTATATACAAAATGAACCATGAACCCTGAACCATCGTAAACCAACACATATGACCAAAAGACCAAGTCCCTATACATTCCATAAACTCAAAATACTTGAATTCATCAATACCCAAAATGATAGCTTGATAGTGTGATAGGATCTCCGGCGATCTCCAACCCAAGCTAGCTTGACGGTACTATAAAACATGGGAAAGGAAAAGGGACAAGCTATATACCTTAGTAAGTCCGTATGAAAATAATAAGCAAGTCTTACAAAACTTTTATCTAGTCTAACAATTTAAACACAAGATAATAAAAATTAATATGGATCTTACAGTTATAATTTTATTCAGTCACTATGTTTACTCTATCAACTTATAAGCATAATTTAACATATCTTGACATTAGCCTAACAATCGTAATCTCTCCTTTGTAACATATTACAGCAATTAAAAAATCACTTCAAACCTCATAGTAATCATGCACATTAACTATGTGTACTCATATTTCCAAGCATATATCTTAATATCTTTCAATTACCTAAACTTTTATCTTCAGTACTTTCATAACCATTTTACTAGGCAATTATGCCAATCTTTCTTTATTCTCATATCCGATAAATTTCAATTTCAGTGAATAGAACATGCTATATCATAACTCAATTTGGCCCAAAAGCCAATCACATGATCATCAACCGAATTTATCATGAATTTCATACATCACAAGTGTAGACAAATAATCACAAGTTTTCACAAAATCATTCCCATGGAAATCCTAAACTCACAATTTCATGAAGTCAATGCTTATAAACTTTACGTACATACCTATACCAATTCGTAATACTTACGTGCTCTTTCTCTTCTTTGACATACCCATTAAATTACCCGTTGAACCATTTGGAATAACTAAAGGATACTCGGGAATATCGTACACACAGTACCGTACCAATGCCATATCCCAGATATGGTCTTGCATGTAATCTCGTATCGATGGCAATAGCCCAGCTATGGTCTTACATGAAGTCTTATATCGATGCCATATCCCCGATATGGTCTTACATGTAATCTCAGTAACCCTAATTGTAACAGCTCAATTTAGACCCTAGATGGAACGGTGGTTTCGGGACCACAAATCTGAGTCAAAAATATTTTAAAATTATTTTCTGTGTTTATTATGTGTGAATTTGTGTGTGTGAAATTTTCTTCATTTAATTTTGTCATTTGAGTGCTTGATTAAATAAAAGGACTTAGTCGGGTAAAATGAAAACTTGATAGTTTAAAGCATAAGGGTCGAATTGTTACTAGCTTTTTAAATTGGAGCATTTATGTTGCAAATAACCCTTTGGAATTAGTGATGGTTGAATGTACCTTTATTATGTATGTATTAGATATTAATTTGAAAAGGGTAAAATAGTAAAATATGAAATAATATATGAATAATAAAACATAAAAGCTTATAATATGGTTTTATAATATCAACTTTTTGCCCAAAACTAAAACAAAAGAAAAGAGAAAAGAAAACCTAGTTTGGCCATTCTCAAGCCCAATCAAGGTACGTGTTTAGCTTGGTTTTTGATAATTTTTACATTTTTGATATCGTTGTTAAGTAATCTACAAGACCCATGCTTGAATTTTTGATTTTGATGAATATTTTGAGTTATGATATTGATGAGAGCTTGTGATTTTTGTTGTTTGATGATGAAATATGAAAGATATGTTTTAGATTAACATGTTTTGTATTGGAGTTTTTGATGATTTTGAGTAATTAGGACTAAATTGCAAAAATAATAATTTGAGGGATTAAAATGTAAAATAAATGAAATATATGGACTTGTATGAATACTAGGAATATTCGGCCAAACATGGTTATATTGAAATTTTGCATATTTTTTCTTTTGTGCAATAGGGACTGAATTGTAAAAAGTGTAATTGTTAGGGGTTAAATGGTAATTTGCCCATTTATGTGTTTTTGGACTAAATTGAATGAAAATATGGTTGAATGAGCTTAATTTGAATATGTTTAGACCAAGAACCCAAGAAATCAGATTTGGATCGGGGGAAAACAAAAGTTGTCGACTAGTTGTCCCGTTTCGTTTTATATTGTCCGACGTAAGTTTAAAAGCAAATAGACATACTTAATTTTAATTAAATGCTATAGATATATATGTTGAAATGAAATATATAAATTTATCTATGCTATGGATGAATATAATTAAGCTTGGCTACTATATTTTTGAATTCGTTTCAACCGAGTTACGACGTTCGAAAGCCCCGTGTGAACCTTAGGAATCGTTATGATACATATGTCATGACATAGGATTCTGATATATGCATGCGAGTATGACCATGGCATCGATATGTGACTCTGATATATGTGTATGAGTAAGACCCTATCTGGGACAGTGGCATAGATATGTGGCTACATGTAAGACCACGTCTGGAAAGCTGGCATTGTGTGATATGTGTGATTATCCGAGTGTCCTATCCAATTCTGAATGGTTCATCGGGCAAAGATAACTTGTGTTCGAATGTGTAAATTAGGCTAAATGGTCAGGTATCAAGTAACTTGTTGTTTACTTAAAACAAGGTAAGTGAGTAACTTGTTACTTATTACAAATTATGTGTAATGCAAATGAGAATTATATGTGAACTAGGTAAGTGTACTCGACCTTGTGAATAACATTGAAATGAGTTTTAATTATATACATGAATGATTATATGTATTCGGCTACATAAGTAATAAATGTATATGAAATTATATTATGACATATCAGCTTAGGTATTTGTGCATATGTGAACTAGGGTTATAATAACTATTTGGTTTTTTGGAAGTTAAATGGTAATATGTTAATTTGGCTATATGAGCATTCGGCCAATGTGACATTTATGAATGAATATATATAATATGAACTTTATATGTTTGGATCTAAATATGTTATGCTAATATAATTTGGTTTATTTTAATTAAGCTGATAATATCATTAGGTTGTTCATTTGCTTATGACTTACTAAGCTATAAAAAACTTACCCTGTGTATATGGTGTTTCTATTTTATAGATTCTGGATCAAGTTACAAGCTTAGGGATCGTTAGCAATTTCATCACACTTTCCACTATTTTGGTACCTTGAAAGCTAAACTCGAATTATGGCATGTATAGGTTAGCTTTGGAGTTAGTTATTTTGAAAGGTGTATGTATAAAGGCCATGCGAAAATGGCTTAACTTTCATGCTTAAATTTGTTTTCTTTTTGTTGGACTACGGCTTAAGTTCTTTTTGGTTATTATGCAATGTGTTATGGATGAATGATACTTATGATATCTATTTTGAGCGTTGAAGTTGCTTGGTGAAATTGGATGTGTGCATTGGGTTGATTCGGTTATGGTATGCATAGATAAAAGATTATTTGAATTTTGGTTGTTGTGTTTGGTCAATGTGTTATATGTGATTTGGCATTAAAGGTTGTTTGACTATGTCCGAGCATAATATAAGTTTGTCTTGACATGTTATTTATATGGTATGGGAAAATTCATGTTTTGAACATTTATTTACTTGTAGATAATGTCTTATTCTTGTGAAGTTTAAATTGTAATGTGAGTTGGTTTGAAAATTATACAATAATTTATTGTAAATTCGGATATAGGATAAAGGTATCTGAGATGGTTATGGCTAACTTATGTTTTGGAATTTGCTTATATAAATGTTTATGCATATGATGAGTCAACTTAATATGTATCTCAACTTAAGGTATATTCTGTAATAGATAAGTAATATGTAAGATTATTTGCGTCTTAGGTAAAGTTTAGATAACCGAATTGATGATAAATAGATTAATTGTATGTCTGTAAGTTTGGCATGTGAAATGAGTGCATTTCAAATTGTTACTTGTGTTATAAATGATTAACTATGAATAAATGATTGGGTATAATTGTAGTTCGTGAATTAAGCTGGATAAATTTCGTTATTGATGTTCGATTATAGTTCATGTCAATATGGTTAAAGTGTGTATAAGATTTATTTTTTATTGAACCATATTTTATTATTTGTGAAGATATAAATGTCATGTATGCTAATGATTAAATTTCCATGTGTTAGATTCTATTTTATTTAATTTGTATATGTTTCGAAATATGTCTATAAATGTTTGATGACTATTAGATTTCCGAATTTAAATTGTATTTGTCTATTTTGAAATGATAAAATTTCGACTAATATTTAGTTGGACATTCGTATATACATATGAATTGACTTGTGTAAATTTCTAGAGTGGTGCTTTTGTCTAGTAATGCCTCCAGACCCTAATTCGGCAACGGATACGGGTTAGGGGTGTTACACTAATGTCATGACTTTTGTATCCTATCTATTCTTAAGGTTCAACCGAGACTTTCACTGTATCAAATCTCTTTCTGTCATTTTTGGAGTATCGTACTCAATAGCATTCATATTTCATTTCAATAATATAGCACTTACCACAATTATATCAATTAAGCATTTATACATATATAATTTAATGCTTATTAAACATACGAACTTACCTCGAAATGAAAATGGTGAAAAGGACCTAACCATCAAATACTCATTTTTCCCCTGTTCTAATTCCAAACCTCATTTTTCTTGATCTATAATATCACATTTAACTTATTTAATCATTATACTATTTAAATCAGCCCAAAATCACATTATGGCGAAAATCACATTTTTGCCCCTAAAGTTTGACATTTTTACATTTTAGTCCCTAGGCTCGTAAATGAAGTGTACTTAATTTCCTCAATACCCATGCCTGCCAGACCTTATACATGCTTATAGCAGTCCACATTTTTCTTTTATTCGCATTTTAACACCCATTTTACAAATTTTTCCAAATAGGTCCTTTTTAACATTTTTACCGAAAATCACTTAGCAAAGTTGTTTCTCTAACAACAAACATGCACTTTTTACCATTAGCCATCAAAATACACACATGTTTAACATGGGTCAAACCCTAGACCTTAATCATTCCTCAAATTAGTGCTAGAAATATGTAGATAATGTTACAAGGATTTCAAAAACATAAAAATCATTAAAAACGAGGCTAGAACGAACTTACAATTGAGCTTGGAAGCTTGAAAAACCCTAGACATGGTTTCCCCTTGTACATTTCAGCCATGGGAGGATGATGGACAAAAATTGGCTTTTATTTTGGCTTTTTAATTCATTTAAGTACCAAATTACTAAAATACCCTTAATGAAAAACTTTAGAAACATACCTAACCATGTCCCTTTTTGTCCACCAACTTAACCAATGGTCTAATTACCATTTGAGGACCTCCAATTTAAAATTTCATATCAATTAGACACCTTCAACCTATAGAACTCACATTTTGCACTTATTACAATTTAGTCCTTTTGACTAAATTGAGTGCCCAAACGTCAAAAATGTTTAATGAAATTTTTAAAACATCATTTCATAAAACTGTAGACCATAAAAATATTATAAAAATATATATTTTTGTGTCAGATTTGTGGTCCCGAACCATTATTCTGACTAGACCCAAAATCGGGCTGTTACAATGACCTTGGAAATTAAAATCAAGACCAAGCTAATGAAGCCGATCGTGTATGAAATCCCATCCTCATTGCTAATGATAGGGATTGATGCATCAAACAATATGCTGTGCCACTTTTCAATGAGTTAAATCTAGGAATTAGAAGGCTAGATATTGAGGCAACCTAATTTGAATTGAAACCAGTGATGCTTCAAATGCTCTAAACGGTGGGCCAATTCAGTGGTATGCCCATAGAAGATCCACATCTCCACCTTTGATTGTTTATAGAGGAGAGTGATTCATTCAGGATAGCCGGTGTGACTGAAGACACATTGAGGTTGAAGTTGTTTCCGTACTCGTTGCGAGACCGAGCACGGGCATGGCTCATTTCATTGCCACCAAGTTCCATATCTACATGGCAAGAACTAGTAGAGAGATTTTTGGTTAAGTATTTCCTGCCTAGAAAACACGCCGAGTTGAGGAACAAGATCACAACTTTCCAACAATTGGATGATGAGTCTTTGTATGAGGCTTGGGAGCAATTCAAGGAGTTACTTTGTAAGTGTCCTCATCATAGGATTCCTCATTGTATCCAGCTGGAGACATTCTATAATGGTCTCAATGCATATAAAAGCTTGATGGTAGATGTTTTTGTGAATGGTGCAATTTTTTCTAAGTCTTATAATGAGGGTTATGAGAGCATTGAGAGGATTGCGAGTAATAATTATCAATAGCCAACAAATCAAACAGCTTCAGGAAGACGTGTAGCCGGAGTTCATGAATTTGACGCCCTCACTTCGTTATCAGCTCAGGTATTGTCTATTTCCTCTATGTTAAAAATGTTTACTGCTAATAGTGCTAATAATTTTGCAGCTCAGCCACCAAGTCCGTTTGAAGTAATTTCTCAAGTGTATTAAGGGGGAAGGTCATTCTTTTGAGAACTGTCCAGCAAATCCCAAGTCAGTGTACTATGTGGGGAACCAACATCAAAATAGGAGTGGACAAGGACCCAAGTCCAACTTTTACAATCCTTCATTGCGTAATCATCCTAATTTTTCTTGGAGCAACCAAGGAAATGGACCAAACAACAACTTATTGCAGCAAAGACCCAACCAATCTCAAGGGTTTAACCAGCAAGCTCCAAAACCAACTCAAGCTGAGGCATGAAACAGTTTGGAGAACTTGTTGAAAGCGTACATGGCAGAGAATGATGCTTTGATCCAAAGCCAAGCAGTAACATTAAAAAAATTTGGAAAACCAAATAGGTAAGTTAGCTACGGAGCTTCGTAATAGATCGCAAGGAACCTTGCCGAGCAATATTGAGAATCCAAGAAATTTAGGTAAAGAACATATCAAGGCAGTGGCATTGCGAAGTGGTAAAATTTTGGAACCCCGGTTGATTGATGTCGAAGATAAGCCCATTGAGAAGAATCAACCAGCTATTGAAATTCCTACACAGAAAGAGTCAGAATCTGTAAACAATAACAAGGAAAATCCTAACTTAGTGAATTCAGATACTTTAACATCTTTTTTGGATGCAGATTTACCTACTCAGAAGAGTTATCACATTCAACCGAAAGTTCCATCACCTCTATATCAGTAAAGATTGCAGTAACACAAGTAGAAATAGGAGGTGCAATTCAAGAAGTTTTTGGATATTCTGAAGCAGTTACACAATCAATATTCTGTTGGTGGAGGCTTTAGAACAAATGCCAAATTATGTGAAGTTTAAGAAAGATATACAGTCCAAGAAGAAACGACTGAGTGAGTATAAGACTATTGCCTTGATAAAAGGGTGCAGTGCGTTCTTCCAGAAGAAACTACCACCAAAATTGAAAGACCTAGGAAGCTTTACTATACCCTATAACATTGGTGAATCTTTTTTTTGAAAAGCTTTGTGTGATTTAGAAGCGAGTATCAACTTGATGCCTAAGTTTATTTTCAAAATGCTAGGGATAGGTGTAGTAAGACCTACAACTATGACGCTTCAGCTAGCGAATTGATCTTTAGCATATCCCGAGGGAAAGGTCGAGGATGTTTTGGTAAGATTTGATAAATTTATTTTTCCTACTGATTTAATTGTATTAGATTTTGAAGCACATATGTGTCGATAAATCTTGGGAGACCTTTCTTAGCCACGGCAAAAATGTTAATTGATGTGCAGAAAGGTGAACTCACCATGTGAGCTCAAGACAATCAGGTAACCTTTAACATTCTTAAAGCAATGAAATTTCCCAATCCGACAAAAGAGTGTTCAGTTATGGAAGAGATAGAAACCTTGGTTTCTATAGAAAGCAATTTTGAGGAAGATCCATTGGAGAAAGCCTTACATCTTGACCCTTTGGAGGATGAAGAAGGTGAAGAAAACATTGCTTTGATGAAAACCAATCCGAGAAATTTTATTCAATCCACACGGTTTGAACTGTTGAAGTTAGAAGTTAGGGAATTTGTGCAACCCAGTTGTCAATTGAAGAACCACCTAAACTCGAATTAAAGGTACTTCCTTCTCATTTGAAATACATTTATTTAGGTGACTGTTCCTCTTTACCTGTGATTTTTCAACAGAACTGACGAAAGATCATGTAACGCCCCAAATTTGGGCCTAGAAGTATTAGGCCTTGAGTATGGGTTCTTAAGGAGGTTGTATATAAGCATTTAATTATGCAAGGAAATAACATAATTAAATGTTTTCTTTGGTGGTTAATGGCTCTGAGAAGTGTTGGAGAAATCTTGGGTTCAAACCTGGGCTTTAGCAAAAAATTTGGTTTTAAGTGAATAAAACCCTGGATGCTTGGATGACGGCCTTTTAAATTATTGTGGTAAATAAATGACACAAGGAAGCAAGTGGTCTAGTGGCTGTGGCATCATTAGAGTTGCAAGGGAGCCTAGGTTCAAGTCTTGGCTCTTGTAATTTATTTTGGTTTTTATTTTAAAGGAACCTAGATTTTGGCCTATAGACCTTATAATTAATTGAGGCTAAATTGGTGACACAAAGAGCCTTGTGGTGTAGTGGCAAGGTGGCGTGTTGTGTAACTGTGAGGTCTAAGGTTCAAGTCTTGGGATGCTCCCACATCAGGAAGCTAACATGGGAATTGGTGAGAAGCTGGCTTTAAATAGAACGAACCAGATGAGTTGGTCAGGGAAAAAAATGATTAAGACTCAATGCAGGATGTGCCAAGGTTAGTGATTGTGGACTTCGGCGCGTTCTCATAAATAGGTGTGTCTTCACGTCATTCTTTGTTGGAAGTCGGCAAAAGTCGAAAAGGTGAAACCTCGGCATTCGGGGCCTCACGAGCGTGCGAACATACAAGGGGTGAACCAAGCCCACAAATTATGGGCGATAGACTATAGAGGCTGCGACGAGTTTCTCCTGTGCTGGGGCTGTTCTGGGCCTCGATGGGCCCGCTTTTGTAAACTTCACTATTAAGTGGGATGTAGATAGACTTGTCGTGTCGCATACACAACTTAGGTAGTTCTAGGCCATGTTGGGCCTAGATAGGCCATGTGGGCCCAATTGGCTCATGGGCTACACACGAATTGAATCTGCAACTTGTGATAATTATTGGACTGGGCCATGTAGGTCACATAACCATATCTAAATTTGGGCCAAATAGGCCACACGAGGGTGTGGGCCCACTTGGGCAGAGTAATGGGCCTTAGGGACATCTACACTGTTATGTCTATTTAGGTTACTTAAGTCGCTCGAGGCAACGGTGGATCTTTTGTTGGGTCGTTAAGACCTAGTTTGTAAAATCACCGAAATACCCTTGTAGTGCAAAATGATTGTAATACCCCTGTATGGTAGAATGACGATTATGCCCTCATGTTTCGTATGACTGATGTGCTTATGATTTATATATATGATTGTACTGAGTATGACTTTGCATACACGTAATATTTATGACATGACAAATTGCATGGGGTTGGTTATTATGGATGGAGGAAGTGTACGAACTATAGCCGTTCTGTACAATGCTTTAGCCTTTCCGCAATACTTATGGCTTATAGTCGTTCTGTTAACTGGCAGCGTTGCTGCAGAGTCTACGGCGTTGAGCCGTCCTGTCTACGGCATTGACCTGTCTTGTCTACGACGTTGAGTCGTCCTGTTGACTCAGTGCCACAACCGGTGCTAAGCTTGGTGTGTTGGCTGGGTGGGTCGATTTTATCCCCACATGGTGTGTTGGTTGGACTGGGCTGGGAATCTGTCTACATATTTGATACTGATTCTGTACTGAGCTTAGGCCCACCTGATTCTGTTAATGGGCTAGGCCCAACTATTACTAATTCTGAGAATGGGCTAGGCCCAATTGATTCTAATGAGGGCTGAACCGAAGTGAAATTGTACTGGGCTTTGGCCCACAAACATTATTTTGTTACTGTAATGGGCTCCGACCCAGATTGATTCTAAATTTTGTCTGTTTACTAACTGTTTTAGTTTAGGAGGAGATTACACACTGAGTTTTCATAAACTCACCCCATTTATTAATTGTGCAGGTAATACCCAACATTAGGAGGATCGGTACTGCGAGGGACTCAGAGGTGACCACACAACTGCTATTGTTTTCGATATTCTTTTAAGTTATCTATTTACAAGTACTTATATTTGATCTGGGTTGTAACAAGGCCTCTTTTAATTTTTAGTTCTAAATTTGGAATTTTATATACTGTTTTATAACTACTGGGGTAGAACATGATTTTCTTTTCCGAAACAATAACTGCTTTTCAAAATATCACGTTTCTGCAAAACTTTAAACTAAGCTTCCACAGCAAATAAAGTTTTAAAGGTAATAATGTTTTACAAGAGAATGACTTTTAATAAACCAATAGAAACTGAGGTTTTCACAAAGTTTTAAAATGGCCAGAGGTTCTAAATAGCAAGAAGGGTTTTCAATGAGAACATGGTTTTCGAAAAACACTTCAATGTGACATGCCAGATTTTGGCCATAATGTCTAGGTCGGGTTTGGGGTCTTACAGATCAAGAGGAGCAACTAATTGTTGTTCTAAATAAATTTAAGAAAGCAATTGGTTGGACCATAGCTGATATTCGAGGTATAAGTCATTCTTTTTGCATGCATAATATTATTTTAAAAGAAGGTGAAAGAGCTCAAATTGATGGGCAAATGAGGCTCAATCCTATTATGAAAGAAATTATGAGAAAGGAAGTGATCAAATGGTTACTGGAATGCCGGTGCCCTCAAGGCGCAGTAGAAAAATAAAATTCTGGCAATCCAACCATTGATCCATGTGCGAGGAATGAATCGGGAAAACCAAAATAATGAAAATCATTTCGAAATTATTGAAACATCAATCTGAGTAGATAGTGACACCTTAGCAACGAGAATTCTAAACCACAATCGAACCAAGTTGTAACTTTTCAGATGCTGACCTCTACGTAGTCCACCTAGTTGATGATGAACGGAAGAAGTCCCCAAAACGATTTTATAGATTTCTTTGTTTTGACTGCTGCTAGACCACTCAAAAACAAAACTAGGTTTTTTTAGGGTTATTATCTATATATATAACCCCCCTTTTAAATTTGGTATATTTATATCGAATATTTTAAAATAAATAAATATAATGATGTTTTAATCGAAAATTATAATTACATTAATTATAACAAAGATTTCAGTAAACTATATTTATTTAAATTTATATACGAACCAACTTCATATATTAATAGAAATATGTTCTCATTATATGTACAACATTCTTGTACATATAATATGTTTGATATTTGATTGCCCAATTAAATTAATTCTATAATTAATTTAATTCATTTGACAATAAAAAACAATACCAACTATGTTTTATTCCAATCATCTCAACCATATGGTGTGACCCTGTAGGCTCTTGTAACGTTAGCAGTAATACTAGAACGATTCTAATGTTACATACAATGAGTGGCATCTAGCTATGCATCATTGCTACCTAAGTCACAAGAAGTCATGATTCGACATAACCTTCTGTGATTTATCTTTCAAGCATTAATCCTTAAGTCCATTATCTCTGGAATGAACACAAGTCATTGAATAGTCACACTTGCATAGTCCATCTCATGTTTCTTGACATCTTCAGTAGACTATGATATACAAATAAGTATGACATCTCATATCAACTTATTTGGGCATGGCCATGCATTTCTAGTCTTACTCAATCAAGTGGCCTAAGATATTACTCCCATTATGTAGGAGGGACCTATTCTATATTGATCAACCATATCCTTCTACGTAGATTGTGGTATATCCAACATCAGCCTTTATAAAATAATCAGTTACGGTGTATATTTGACTATATCAAAATATACAACTCACGATGTTGGGATAATGATGATCTCAAGTCTGAGGATCATATACATATTAATCACTATGAGTAATGTTGTGACAATTACATAATAATCCAAGAAACATACTCATAGCGGGTCAGTTCAATATGTTGTTCTCTAACACACTTATTCATGCATTGATTTTAAAACTCCATATCAGTGACAACTCTTTATCATCAATCAACTACATGTTAGTCTCAATGCATTATTGTTGTCCTCGTCAACAATAATACTTGACTAAGTATCTTTTAAGAACAAACATATTATTCTCAGGACATTATTATAAAACAGTTTATTTATACACACAGAAAGAAAAACTGAAATAATAATGGAAACACCTTATATTAAAACATGATAAATCAAGTAAGTTATTACAACCATCTCATGATTGATCTTTGGGCATACTCTTACAATGGTTAGCCATCTATCCTATTTCAGATAGTTCATGGATAAGTCCGGTGTAGTGTGTGCTGAAGAAAGGTGGAATCAAAATTGTTGAAAATGAGTGCAACGAGTTGATTCCAACAAAAACTGCTACTAGTTGAAGAATTTGTATTAATTACAGGAAGCTAAATAAAGCCACTCGGAAGGACCATTTTTCGTAGCCTTTTATAGATCAGATGTTAGATTGACTAGCAATAATGAATTCTATTTTTTTTAGATGGCTATTCGGGATATAACCAAATAGTTGTAGCTTTGGAGGACCAACATAAAACAACCTTTACTTGTCCATATTGTACGTTTGCTTTTAGGCGAATGTCTTTTGGTTTATGCAATCCACCTGCAACATTTCAACGATGCATGATGGAAATATTCACTGATATGGTTGAAAATTTTGTTGAGGTTTTCATGGATGATTTTTCTATTTTTGGTAACACTTATGATATTTGTTTGAGTAATTTTGGCTAAGGTATTGAGGAGATACGAAGAGACAAATCCTGTCCTCAACTAGGAAAAATGTCATTTTATGGTTAAGGAAGGGATTGTCTTAGGGCATAAAATCTCAAAGAGAGGAATTGAAGTCGATAAAACAAAGGTGGACATAATTGAAAGATTATTGGCCCCAATTAATGTGAAAGGAGTCAAAAGTTTCTTAGGCCATGCCGATTTTTACCGAAGGTTTTTCAAACATTTTTCAAAAATTTCTAAACCGTTGTGTTTTTTGTTAGAGAAAGATACAGTGTTTGGTTTCAACAAAGCATGTTTGAAAGCTTTTGAAGATCTAAAAAAATGATTAATCTTAGCCCCAATAATCGTTACACCTAATTGGAGCTCGCCTTTTGAGTTGATCTGCGATGTAAGTGATTATACCGTTGAAGCTGTGATGGGTCAAAAAAGAAACAAAGTGTTTCACCCTATTTACTATGCAAGTAGAACTTGACGGGAGCCCAGTTCAATTATATGGCAACTGAATTTGCTATAGTTTTTTCTTTTGATAAATTCCACTCATATCTTATAGGTACCGAAGTTACAGTATTTACTGACGATGCGATCATTAAATACTTGCTCACGAAGGAAGATGCAAATTTGAGGCTAATTCATTGGATACTTTTCCTCCAAGAATTTGACCTTGAGATCCAAGACAGAAAAGGTGCCAAAAATAAAATAGCTGATATCTGTCGAGGTTGGAGAAAGATGAGGTAACTCGATCATGTGTGCCTATCAACGAGAATTTCTCGGATGAATAAGTTAAATTCATGAGACACCTTGGTTTGCTAATTTTGCGAATTATATTGCATGTGGAATAATTCCTCGAGAAATGGCATACCAACAAAGGAAAAAATTCCTTCATGATAGTTGATATTATTTTTAGGAGGATTCGGTTTTGTTTAAACAATGTTCAGATAATATAATTTGAAAGTGTGTAGCTGAAAGTGAGATTGCTGAGATCTTGTATCATTGCCATTCATCTCCAAGTGGGGGACTCTTTTGTGGTTCACGTATTGCAACAACGATTTTGCAAGCAGGTTTCTTTTGGCCTACACTATTTAAAGACACTTATGCTTATGTGAAGAACTGTGACAAATGCCAAAGGATCAGAAATTTATCAAGGAGGAATGGGATGCCTTTGAAAAACATTTTGGAGATTGAATTATTTGACGTATGGGACATTGACTTTTTAGGCCCGTTTTCTTCTTCGGATGGGAACAAATACATCTTAGTTGTTGTGGACTATTTATCCAAATGGTTTGAAGATGAAGCATACCCTACAAATGACGCTAAGGTAGTCATGTGATTCCTACATAAGCATCTGTTTATACGATTTGGGACATCGAGAGCTATTATTAATGATGAAGGTTCTCACTTTGTGAACAAATGGCTTAAGTGGTTGCTTGACAAATATGATGTGAAGCACAAGATTGCTACTGCCTATCACCCCCACTCTAATGGGCAAGTTAAAAGAGTGAACCATGAAATCAAAGGTATCCTTGAAAGGGTAGTACGCCGTAGCAGAAAAGATTGGTCTCAAAGGCTCGATGATGCATTATGGGCATATCGAACAACATTTAAGATACCATTAGGAATGACTCCTTATTGGTTAGTCTTTAGAAAGCATGTCATTTTCCATTGGAGTTGGAGAATAGACCTCACTGGGCTTTGAAGCAATTGAACTTTGATATTAAGGAAGCTAGTGAGAGAAAGATGTTACAACTTGATGAGTTGGAAGAGCTGAGGTTGTTTTCCTATGAGAATGCCAAAATGTATAAAGAAAGAACAAAGAGATGGCATGATAGTCATATACAACCTCGTGAGTTTAAAGAAGGTCAGAAGGTTTTGTTGTTTAATTCAAGGTTGAAGTTATTTCCTGGGAAGCTTACATCCCGATAGAAAGGACCCTATACCATCACCGAGTTTATTCTTTTGGAGTTATTGAATTGTACAACAATTATAGAGGTACATTTAAAGTTAATGGACAACGTCTCAAATACTACTGGGATGGTGAATTTGAGCAAGTTGAATCCTCGTTCAAATTAACAAACCCTTGATTTTTCATGAACTCCTTTTGTAAATAAATAAATAATTAGAACTTATTTTCTTAACTTATTACATTTAATTAATTCTATCGAAGGAGATTGGAACTTAAGCGGGACCATTGGGACCCCTCTAACTTTTCCTGGGAATTAATTTAATGTAATTTGTTAAGAAAAAAATTTCTAATTAAGATTCAAAAATTTTTAAGTTTTTGTTTAAATTTTAAATTTTTATGTAAATAAAGGAGGTCTAGTTTGGCCCAAGTACTAATCAATTTTTTTTCTTGACTAAGTTTGTAAATATAGTCTGAGTTTGAGGCCACCTCTCCTATTATTTGCCGCCCAAGTAACCTTAATGTAACCTTAATGTAGCTAAATTTTCACTACATGTTGCCCTAATTCTTCACTATATAAACTCCCCTTCATTCTATTGTTTTTCATATCCCTCAAAGTAATTTTCTTAACCCTAAAAATCCCTTAATCTCCCTCTTGTGTCACTAGCCTCAAATCCTAAAAGAAACCCTAATTTCTCTTCCCTTTTTTCCAAAATCACCTATTGCCGCCGCAAGAAGATTGTCGAAGCACCAACATTGTTGTCGTATATCGCCGTTGTTACCGCCGTACACTACTATTGCTGTCGCACGCTATTGTTGTCATCCTTGTTATCACAAGATTTTTGTCGTAGCAAGTCCTTACCCACCTTGCTAATCTCTCTTTTTCCCCTTATGTAGAAACTTTTCCAAATTCTCAAGAAAAGATACTATGTCTCACAAAAGAACTAGATCTTCAAAGACTACTCCTAAAAACCCGATTTTGATCACTAAAGAATTGAAAGAGAGATTTGATTCAATCTTCAAGCATCAATGTAACACCCCAAACTCGGCCTAAACATTATGGCCGAATCTGGCGATGTCACATTGAAGTGTTTTTCGCAAAATATAATATCTTTGAAAAATCCCTCATGGCCGATCTCAACGATTATACACCCATTTTAGGCATTCAAACTACCACATGAGTGAGCGCACGCCCGTGTAACATCAACGATTACTTATTTCAGCTTTTGCTAATCTACGATTAAGGGCAGTGTTTTTACACACCTTGCTACGAAAATGCGGGAAAAGCACATGAGCATCAAAACCTACATTCAATCAAGATACTCCATTAATCATTTGACAATAAGGTTAACATCTCCTCTTAATACTTATCCCAAAATATTCACTAATACTTTCCTTGATTGAACGAATGAAGATCACACACTTAATCCGATACACAAGACTGATTATGAACAACTTTAGAGATTTCCTTCATTCCAAACGAACTTATTAACTAACATACTACACACATAGCTTGAACTAAGTGCACAACCACTTACTTGAGGTGTAAAGTTGAGAATAGGAAAGAGAAGCAATCGGCTTACTATCCCCAGAATGATCACCCACTATGATAAAGACAGAGCTAGCACAACCACAACCCTATCAATTTTCGGCGGCAAAAGAAGGTGTTAGATGAAAACTATTCATACGGCAGAAAAGGAAAAATAGTAAGAAAAATCAAATAGCAGCAATTACTACCAAGATCGACAGAGAATAAGAAAGAAGATTCGGCACAGATAGGGTAAAAGAAAGAGTGGTATTTGGCCAAGCACAATCGATTGAGAAAGCTAGAAAAAGAGAAGCAAATGGTCAACAAGAAACCAATTGGAAGAGGGAAGAAGAATAAGAGAATCGGCCAACAAAAGCTGAAAGGATTTTAGAGAGAGAAAGGAAAGTATTCGGCCAAACAAAAGGTAACAAGGGGAAAAAAAGATTGCTGAAGGAGTAGAGGGAGAAGAGAAAAAACTGAAATAGACAAAATGAAAAGTACCCGAATGATCCCCTAGCAGAATTCAGCTATTAAAAATGTGCAGAAAAGAACTCGAAAGAAATTGTCAAAAACTGAAAGTGAGGAGAGAAAGCAACCAAAAAAAGTGCACAGCCACCGAAACTAAAACTCACCCAAAGTTGAATTCTTTAACAAAACTAATTGTTTTGAGTCCTTAAGTTCAAATTCGGCACACCACCTCCACTCACCTCAACTCCCAATGATTTTCTCCTAAAATCCCTCCATGTCATCCACTCCCCTCTCAACTACTCAATTCAAAATCCATTCAAACACTTCAGTGTTTCGGTCAACCCACAACACTCCCACAGCACAGAAGCAAAATAAAAACTCCACTGTGCCAACCAGGATTCAAACCTCAGACCTTAAGCAACTACCACACGCCACTTATCCCCTGCACCAATAGGCCCTTTTCTGTCATGTTATAAACATATTAATTTAAAAGACCTACTAAATAAGACAGGGTTTATTACTCTAAAAACAAAACTTTTGAACAAGCCAAAGCCTGAACCCAAGACTTCTCAGACTCTTCCTAGAACACATAACCACTGAAGCAGATACACAGTTGTGTGTTACAAACATACAAAAATAATTATTTAGGATTTTGTGGCATTAAAATCAATCTATGATGCCAGAAAAGGGTTATAACTTGAAGAGTCATGATTTGATGGTTGTTCCTCTACCGATTAGAAAGAAAGTCAATGCTCTCAAGTGGGAATGATTTTGTAATGCTCGTTTTCTTCCCGATAATAAACTAGTTCAAGAATTCTACGCTAGTTTGACAATGCAAGATGCTACTGAGGTCATCGTTCGAAAGAAAAAGGTACCTTTTACTTCTAAGTCCATCAATGATTTGTTTAACTTAGCTGATGTTGAAAAAGGTGAGTAGTACCCTATGATGAACAATATCAATTGGGATTTTCTTCAACAAGTGTTTGATGTTGTGACAAATCCAGGATCCCAATGGATTATAAGAAAGTTTGGGAGCTATTCTTGCCGAAGGGAATACCTAAAACCAGTAGCAAAGATGCTATCTTTGAGACATGAATGGAAGATACTGACTATGCAAGTGGAGATGAACCTAAAGAAGATAAGGGGAATGAGTCAAAAAAATAAAAGGAGGGATTCTTGTCTTGTTATTTATTTAATTATCTTTAGGTCTTTCGGAGTTTATTTCTTCTGTAATTAGGATTTAATTTCTATAGAATAAAACATAACAAGCATGAATAAACTTAACACTTCATTAGATAGAAAAATACTTAGTGATGTGGTAATGGGAATGAACATGTCTAGGATTGGGTTATTAGGAAAGACTAGGTATTTAAGCAGTCTTAATGATTCACCTCTCTTTCTTTACAACCCTACCTGGTGTTCAATTTTCACCCATTACTTTATTCTTGCAATGAGAACATTGCTTCTTTTTGAAGGGGGTAAGGCAAATAAATTGCTCAAATTTTTAAAATTTTCAAGTATGTTTCAATCATTTCTTTCATAAGTATGTTTTAATAAATGAATGTTTAGAGACATTTTTTTTCTGTTAATGAGATAGTTTGTATGCAAGTATGAATGATGATTCTATTTGAGTGAATGTATGTTATCATGAAGATTGGAATGCTTGTATGATCTTAGTCTTAGTAATGTTTGCCATGAAGACTTAGTTTCTCTTGAGATTAGACATGCATGAAGGTTTATATCTTTATAATTGGCTTAGTAACTTTCTTGAGGCGAAATCCTAAGAGACATAAAAATCTAAAATGATATAGGCATTATATCTTTGGATCGTTTGAGCCTTTACTAGCCAACCTTATGATATTAGACCCTTGAAACTATAATTTTGAGCTTAAAAGGCCTGTTTATTGCAATGAATCTACATTATAAGCCACATTTTCATCTTTTTAAGTTACCCTAATTTTGTGCACCCATCTTAACTAAAGTTGTCTTGGTAATCAACATTTGAGGAAATTTTCAAAAAGATGTATGTGCTCATGCTTCAAAAAAAAAAGACGAAGAAAGAGCGAAGAAAAGTTTGCTCAGTCTCAAAAAATAAAAAAGTATGAGCATGAGTTCAAAATAAGTTTGGGGGTGTTCCAAAGGTTCACTTAAAGAAAAAGGTTGTATTTTGAGAAATCCAAGACAAAGTTAAATGCTAACATTTTGAAACCGAAATGTCTCATCTCTTTAAATCCCTACCTTTAATCGAGCCCCATTACAACCTTATAAAAGACCTGTTGATTTGATGATTATGACACCTACATTAGTGGATAGGAAGTACTAAGTTCAACATATGAAGATCATAAATAAGCCTTATGATCGTTTGCTTGATTGATAAGAAATTATGTGTAACACCCCAAACCCGGCCTAGATGTTATGGCCGAATCTGACGTGTTACATTGAAGTATTTTTCGAAAACCTTGTTTTCATTGAAAACCCTTCTTTAAAATAAAAACCTTGAGTAAAATCCCAGTTTGTGTTTGGTGCTTTCAAAGTGAGGTGTATTTAAAAAAAACTATTTCTCCTTGTATGATAATAATTACTTTGTAAAACCTCTTTTCACTTGCGGACATGTACTATTTAAAAATAGTTATGGCTTAGGAAAACCATGTTCTACTTCTAACAAATATAAAACATAAAAATAATAATAATCCTAATTTGAAATGATAACCAGAGGGAAGGACTTATTACACCCCAAATCAAAAACAATAGTTTAAAATCAAAATATGAAAAATTACATAAAAGGCTAAGTCTAAACTTTTTGCTAGTCGGCCACCTCCAAGTCCCTCCATCCATCAAACCGCCCACTAAGAATCACTTGAAAAATTTAAAAGGAGGGGGTGAGTTTCAAAAACTCAGTGCGTACAACCTTGAATGGGTATAAAGCAATCATTAGTCATTTTGGGCTTGAGCCCAATTCAATAACAGTGGTCTTTGGACCTTAGCCCATATTAGCCTAGTTGGGCCGAAGCCCACTTCGCAATAATATCACAATAATATCATACATGCAATGCTGTGCAACCCACCCCAATATTCCAATCACTACACACCAACTCCATCCCCCGGTACAAATCATGTGGGGATATAAATATTGACCCACCCATCTGATACACATCAATAGTAGCCCGGTTGCGGTACTACCTTCATTGCAACAAGCTGCTAGTCACATATTGGGCTTAATAGCCGTCGGTGGATCCATGGTTGTCAAGCAACCATGCGATCCTCATATACTTCCTCCGTTCCATAATTCCCAACCCATATGCAACCTAAACAGAATATTGTATGTATGCAGCAAATATACATGTAACATCCATAAGTCTTACATTCAACATTTAGGGGTGTTTGAGTCATTCTTGCCCTTAGGGGCATTTTGGTAATTTTACAAGTCGAAGGTAATTTGATAATTTCACAAATTAGGGGTATTTTGGTAATTTTACAAGTCAAAGGTATTCAGTAATTTTGTAAACTAAGGATATTTTAGTAATTTTGTAAATCAAGGGTATATCTATAATTTTCCTTTATTACGGGTTTTTACTTACCTTGGCCTATTAACAAATCCCCGTTGGCTAAGATGAACGGATACTATGCACCAGGTAGGATTCCAGAGAAAAGGAGGTGAGTCATTGAGACCGCTTGAGTACCAAGCTCTCCCTAGATCCAATCCTAAACATGCATATACTCGTTGCCAAACCTTAACCTTATGACTTTTCCATGGTCACACTTAATTAATTAATTAAGTTTTATGTCTATTTAAGAAGTTTTCATTTACTAGCCTAAAACCCCTTACAAAGCCCAAACAAGTCTACATACATGCATATGGCCCACTAGGCCCAATCTTATTCATATGGCCCATTAGGTCCAAATCACATTCATATGGCCCATCTGGCCCGAATCAATTCCAAGCCATGTAACCAACATGACTAGTTCATCACTTATTATCAAATCAACAAATTCACTTATTTTGGGCCCACGGCCCGTCGGGCCCATTTGGCCCAGATGGCCTAAGTATGGTCCATATCCATAAGATCACTTATTGGGCCTCTGTCAATGTATTAATTTCCCCCTTACGAGTGTTCGCGCACTCACAAGACTATCGCAGCCAGACTTTCGGCTTTTCGGCATTTCGGGATTTGTCGATCTAACATTTCTGTAGTGTATGTACACACCTTCGGCTTTATATCAAGCTATCATAGGGTAGAAGTACACACCTTATCACCTGGAGTACTCAGTATTCATAATCGCCTGAACCTATATTCAACATTATACTCCATTAGTCACATCCTACTAATTCAAAATAAATCCACTACTACCGAAGAACAACCTATACTTGCCTTGACTAGATTGGTTGGCTGCGATCTGCCTACGTAACTTGAAATCTGACGTAGTCTCCCTTCTGCATCCAGGCGAAAAGTCCCTAACGGCTAACACCTTATGTCGCTTAAACTTGGGAGCCTCTATCCCAACCTATCTGCTAGAACCCCATTTTTCTATCAACTAATACTCAGCCAGCGATCACACTCTTGAATGAGAGGGAGAAAGAGAAATAAATGGAGAAACCATAGGTTAACGGAAGTAATGGTATTGGAAAGGATAAAGAAAAATTGGCTTTTAAGAGTGTAGAAATGAAAGAACTTAGAAATATTTAACAAAAGCCGAAGTAGATCTAATTCACTAACCGATCGCGAGATTGCTTGCCAACAAGAAATCAACCCCCAAAGTGTATGAATCGGCTTTTAAATGAAAAAGAAGAAATCAACTAAGTTAAAGAGGGAAGAGGTTATTCAATTAAAATAGGGAAGAGAAGATCAAGAGTTTGGCTTAAAGAAAAGAATAGGTGAAGGGTTTGAGATTACTCAAGTATTTGCAAAAAAATAAAACAAAGGAGTCAAGAGGTTGGAAGAAATTTCCCCCAAGAATATGCGACTGAAGCACACAAAACAACAAATGCCCTTACTTGCCCATACGACAAACATATATATACAAATAAATAAGTAAATAAAATACAAACCTACACTCCCCAATCGACTTAAACTCGTCAAGCTAAATTCCCTTCAATTTCTCCAATTTTATCACCATCATATCCACACTTAATCCTCATCCTTATCTCCACCATAACCTTGATTTTAGCCAACAATTCCAATTTGAATTACATTCAAATTGCTTCCACTGAATGACAATCCTCCCTTGTGTTGAGTAGCAAAATTAAATTCCCTTTTGCGCATGAAAGCACTCGAACTCCAACCCTCAAACTTCCCCAACATTCTATTGGCCACTGCACCGCCACCTATCTTGTGCTACCATTCGGTCACAATTAACTATAAGGCTTATATGCCTAAGCCTCAGTTTCCTTAAAGAATAAAATTTTAAAACTTTTCCAGGCCTGGGATTCAAACCTGCAACCTCTCAAATCCATATCATGCTTCTCGCCACTGCCCCCTAGGCGCTTTTATGCCATATTCCAACCCTAACTATTTTTAAGGCCTATTAACTCACAACTAGGTTATCCTAAAAATATTTGCTACCATTTAGATTTGAACCCCCAATCTCTTGGCTGCACTATACGTCCCTTGCCACCACAGCACCTACCTTATTTGTGTCGTTTCTCCTCTCTAATTAATTATAAAGTCTTTCTGCCGACCTCAAGGTTGTTTTAAAAAAACCCACCACAACGTTTGCTCATGCCGCAACTTGAACTCAGCACCTCTCCTTACTCTTAATGCCATCATACAACTGGGCCAAGCGCATCCTTTGTGTCAAATTTCCACCAAACATATTTATAAGGCATAAACGCTAGCTTCCCTACTAATCATATGTGCAATAAATTTTTTTGCCAAGGCCAGAATTTGAACCCTGGACTTCCTGTTTGCTACCAACGCCTTTTGCCACTAGGCCAAGCATTTCCTGGTGTCAGATTTTACCAGGCCTTATTAATAAGCCCTCCAGCTAATGCTCAGTGTCCTTTAGAAAAAAAATATGCAAAATTTTGATAAAGCCCTAGATCAAACCCGGGACTTTTTCCACACTACCAACCCTTCCTAAATCACTTAACAATTAAACTAAACATGCAATTTAAACACATTCAAGTTATTTAAGTCGCCTTCTAACCGATCCTAAACTCAAGGCCCAAAATTCAGGGTGTTACATTATGTTGAATGAAGAATGTTTTCTATGGCTATGGCATACATATAAACTATGATTCATGTTGGCATATTTTGAAACTTAGTATAAAATTATAAAAATGTTTGCATATAAATTACTTGTTAATAAAGGAGATCTATGAACATGAAGTTATTAATGCATTATTATGGGACAAAGATTGATGCTGCTTACACAGTTAACAATATTGCCTTAGCAAGACCTTTTGATGTGCATAAACATTACTCGGGACGAGCAATGGTTTAAGTTTAAGGGTGTTTAAACTGAAAAATATATAGGATTTTTCCTAAGGAAATGATCACCTTTTTACTTAAATTCGTTGTTAAAACTAAGTAATTGTTTAATAAATTAATGAAATATGTGAGAATATGAAATTAGGACATAGAAATTATTAAAATGTGATTTTATGCTTTATTATATAGTTTCTATGCATAAAATGGCTTATTTTATATTTATTTGAACATATTATATTTTTAAGACATAAAATGGGCCATGCATGATTAAATTAAATAATAAAACATAAAATTATATTTAATAATTCTTTTAAAAATATTTCATTAATAATTTGGGTTTTAATTAATTATTTATTTTATTCTTTGGCCCTTTAATTTATTTATTTATTTTAGGCAGGTCTGATAGCTTTGTTGGATTACAAAAACTGCCTAAATTGAAGACCAAGTCAACCTAATTTCAGCTACACATGGCTGTCCACATAAACCACTTTTTAGTTTAATTGCACAAGGTCCTTGCAATGTTGAAGAAATTAGAGATTTGCTTGAAGATTTACATTTGACTGAGTCTCAGTCTTGAGTTGTTATGGCATTTAAATTGCTTAAAAATCAAGCAAAATTCAACTCAAAATCTACTAATCATGGCTAGCCACTCATTGAAGAAGCTTGAAGAGAGTAAACCTCTCTATTTTTAGCAAACTACTCTCCTCTCTTCACCTATAAATAAGACTTCATTTCACCATTCCTAATCATCCCTCATCACTCGTCATCCTCTTTTTTCTCTCAATTCACTTTAGCATTTTCCATTCCCCAAGCCTAGCATCATCTCTTCATAGATATTTTATAAATTAAGCCTGTAACAACCCAGTTTTAGCTGAATCAGAATAGTGGTTTTGAAACAAAAAATTTGAGGTAAAAAATTATTTTATTATTATTTTTCATGTTTACAGCATGTGAATATATGTGTGTGAAAGTTTCATGAAATAATTTTATCGTTTGGATGTTTAATTTGAGAAAGGGACTAAATCACGTAAAATAGAAAAGTTGCATTCTATATGTTAAAGGTGTTTAATTGCTATGATTTATTAAAAGAAAGGTCCTTATGATGTTATTATACCATTAATAGCTTGAGTCGACCATTATGGACATGTATTAATTAGTTCTCATGTTTTATAACTAAGGTTAAATAAGTAATTTGGTGATTTAAGATAATTAAATAAAACAAATTGAATTATCATCATCATATTATCCTTTCATGACCGAAATATCAAAGAAGAAGAAGCTAATTTAGGGCTTGAACTTTCGGCACTTGCATTGCTTCATTAAGGTATGAATTTGACTCGGTTTTTAATGATTTTTATGTTTTTGTGATCGTTGCTTTGAGTACTAGCTAGCCCAAGGACTAATTTGCAAAACTGTTTAATGTTTTTAAAGTTTCCATTAATGAATTCATGTGTTTTTGAATGTTTGATTATGAATTATGAAAGCTTAGTGATGGATATCTACGTTTTGTAAAGTGATTTTGAGTAAAAATACATATTAGGGATTAAATTGTGAAAAGATGAAAATGTGGGGTTAAAAGTGTGAATAATGTGAAATATGGGCTGCTAGGGGTACTATAGTTATTCGGCACACATGGGTTTGAATTGAGTTGGTGTAATTTTGTGTTTATTGAATAAGGACTAAATTGTAAGAAAAGTGAAAGATTAGGGCCAAAGTACAAATTGCCTTAAATATGTGTTTTTGGATTGAATTGATTGAATCAATGAATAAATAAGTTAATCTTGAATGAATTCATATAGATCAACAATGAAAGAAATCAGATTTAGATCGGGGGAAATCAAAAGTTGTCGAGTAGTCAACCCGATACATCAATCCCTAATAAGAGGTAAGTTCTTATGAAAATAAATGTCTTTCAATTGAAATATACATGTTTAATTGTCATTGAATCATTATTAATGTTGAATGAGCAAATATGAGCAAGAATTGACAGAGTTACGTCATCCGAAAGTCCCGTATGAACTTTAGGAATAGTATAGGATACAAATGTCATGACATTAGGTTATCGAGATGTGATTACATGGAAGACCATGTATGGGACATTGATTACATGTAAGACCATGTCTGGGACATTGGAATTGTATTATGAATACGTGTAAGACCATGTCTGGGACATTGGCATCGTTATATGATTTTGTGTAAGACCCTGTCTGGGACAGTGGTATTGATATGTGATAACATGTAAGACCATATATGGGATATGGCATTATACGAGTTATATGTGATTGCCGAGTATCCTTAATGATTCTAAATGGTTTAATAAGAAAAGTTAAGTCAAGAAAGAATGTGTGAATGAGTTAAGTGATTCAGGTGCGTACGAGATTCATACGAGTATTGAAAAGGGAAGTATTTGATGAATTCAATTATGATATTGAATATGTGTACAATGAGAAAGGTTTGTGAACTTGAATGTGTTTAGCTATGATTAGCGTATTTGAATTGAAATGCAAATATTCATATGATGACTTTATTTGTATATGGCATACTAAGCTTTGAAAGCTTACCATGTTTATTTTTTACTATTTTATAGACTATCGAAGCTAGCTCGGACTCAAGAAATCGTCAAGGAACATCGTCACACTATCGATCAACTTGTTGGTACTTTTGAAGCTTTCTATATATGGTATATGGCATGTATAGGCTAGTGTGATTTTGGTAAGTTTTGAACTTTGAATTTAGCCATGTGAGTTGGCTTGTAAATGGTGTTGTTGATGAAGTTGAATTTGACTTATGTTTTGGGTTAATATGTGATATGTGTTATATTTATGATGCCATATGTTTTGGTAGACATGATATGGTTATTTTGATGGGTTGATGATTCAGCATTTAGTCAATTGTTAATGATGTGTTATGGTTTGAGAAATGGTAAGATTTGGGATAATTTAAGGTGATATTTGGATGCCATTTTGGTTTAGTAAATGCTTGATGATTTGGGTTATGTCAAAATGTGGATATTATTAAAGTATCAATTTGATTTGGCATGTTTTTGGTTATGGAATTGAGTAGTGGAAAAGGATGATTATAAATGGCATGAAATGTGTATGAAATAGCATGTTTTGTTTGCTTATTAATGTATTGAAATGGTACCATTTTGGTTGCTAGGTGTGCATGAGAAAAGGGTGTGGCTTTGCAAATAGCCTATTTTTGTCCACATGGGTAGAGACACGGGTGTATGTCTTAGCTGTGTACGACAAACAATCATGTTACACGACCATGTGTCCCCGGGGTACCCTTCGAATTTAAGTCAGTATACCCTACAGGATTGAAATAGTCTAGACACACGGGCGTGTCTACTGGCCGTCTGTGGCACACAGGCTGGCACATGGGCGTGTGGCCGGCCAAGTGACCCAAGTCAGTAACCCCTCTAGATTTCCCACGGCCATGGCACACGAGCGTGTCTTCGGCCGTGTGGTGCAAGTCAGTATATATGCCCTGTTTTCACACGGCTTGTAACACGGGCATGTCTGGTGGCTGTGTGAAGCATACAGCTTGTTCACATGGGCGTGTGACCTTTAAATGTATGAAAATTTTCTAAGTTTCCCAAAGTTTGCAAATGTTATCGGTTTAGTCTCGAACCACTTTTAAGCATGTTTTAAGGTCTCATAGGACCTTATATGGGGCGATGTGGATAAGTTGAATGGATATTGATTATGAATGTGTAAATGTATGTAAATGATGTGTATTATCCGATAATGCCTCATAACCCTATTTCAGCGATGGATACGGGTTAGGGGTGTTACAAAGCCTCTTAAAGTGCCCTTGGTCGGTCGCCTTAGAGAGCCATCAGCAAAGGAGCAAAGTGAAGGAGCCTCGTCAGTCGGAGTCTTTGGTGACAGCCACTTTGATTTGGGTTTAATCTTTCTTTTCTTTGATTTAACTTTAAAATGTTTGCTATGTGTTATTTGTTTTTGTTACAAAAATGTTAGCTTAATTTCTTAATTTTTATTTAAGCTAGAATGATTGCTTTGATTAAATAATATTTATTTGATTCATGCTTATAATGTTTGTCCCTTAATCGATCATGTTTTCAATTAAAATCAAGTCTATATTTTGTTCATACGTGATTGAAATGCACCTAAATTAGTTGAGCGATCCCAACCAAATGACGGCTAGTGGACACATAATTGAAATGTGCATGCTCACTATAGATCCTAACCCAATTAAATTGCAGGTTGCATAACAACTCTAACCAAGCACTGTTATCTGTATAGTTGTTAGATTTGTGTGATTAAACTATTTCAAACCTAACATGTCCTTGTTACCTCGCACGAATGCGAAGAAACCCTTAGTAAATAGGGATCAGTAAAATGCATATTTACTAAGTAAAGGATTCCGAAAGGACCTAATGTGGTTTCCAAATTTATGAAAGGTCGAGTTCTCATGGAATGTTTTTCAGAAGGTTATTAAGCATTTTAATAATAAATTGAGTTTAATTAAAGTAGTTGTCCTAGTTTATTTATGTTATATTTGTTGTAAATTGTGTTTAATTAAAGTAATTGTGTTTAATATATTTAGGATAATTTGCATTGGCGATAATTGCATTTAGTTTAATATATTTAATTTTAATCATCACTTCTCAATCATATTGTGTTTTTATTTACCAAGTTGTTAATATAATTTTACAATAAAGTGATTTAACACAAATACAATCCCTGTGGAGACGATAATGCAGCGCTTACTTATTACTTGATAATGACTATATACACTTGCACAAACTTACGCGTTACAAGTTTTTGGCACCACTGCTGGGATTGTTGTAACACCCCTAACCCGTATCCGTCGCTGGAGTAGGGTTATGAGGTATTACTGATCAATACACATCATTTAACGTACATAACTCATACATTTATGCATTAATACTCAAATACCATTTAATCACAAACACATTGTCCCTTATAAGGACCTACGAGGCCTTAATCATGCTTTATAAGTAATTGTGTTTAATTAAAGCATCTTTTCTGTTCTCCTTATTTGTGGTGACCGACCCCTTCATCTAGTAAGTACTTGTTTTCCAAACCGTTTTAGTGGTAACTGTTGAGAAAAGCCGAAACCCCCTATGGTTTAAGGAGGTTGGCGATTTGAAGCATAGGCCTTATGAGGGTCTTTCCTTTTGACCTGTATGGTTTGTGTAGTAAAATAGATAACTTTGGAGGAGCAGCAAGGCTTGGAGTATCAGTTTTGGATAAGCTTGAAGCGAATCGTCAGACCCTGTGAAGGTAAGGGATCTACGGCTATTAGGGATTCCTTAGTCGAATATGGTAAGGTGGACTTTGGGTTTGATTGCTTGAACTGTAAAGTAAGTATGTTGATGTTTAATTGTAGGTTGTCGTGGGAGACTTTGTTAGCGAACGTCACAAAGCAGGTGTGTAATAACCCCCGTAAGATCTTAGATTAATATTCGCTGAAAAGCCGAAATGTTTAAATTCGACATTTTGGAAACTTGAGATTTTGCATGTGGTTTTAGATGCGATGGATACGACATGGTCGGTGTTGGGATCAATGGAATAGGTAAGAGCGCAAATTTTGTGCACGTTGGTAAGTTAGGCCTCAAGGGGCTGGAATTGGTCCAATGGGCTTCGGGCCATTTGAGTAAAAATTGATAGATAATGGAAATTCAAAAAAGTTGCATGTTAACACGGTGAATACTGTTGTAAAATTTGGGTTAAGAGGGCTTAGTGGGCTAAATTGGCATTCGTAGGGCCCATTAGGGGTTTTGGGCCCAAAAGCCCGATTTTGTTAAAACGTATTAAAATCATAGTTTAAACATTTGGAATTTGATAATTGTTAATGAACATGGATAACCTGTAATATTTGGAAAATTTACAGAATTACCCTTAAAATATGAAAAATGACTATTTTGCCCCTAGGTAAAAATGACCATTATACCCCTAGGGTTTAATTGTGAATATGATGCATGAGATTTTGATATACATGATATGCACATGATATGTTATGAGATGCACATGATATACTCATTATATGCATGGGTTGGGTTTGATATAAATGGAGGAAGTGCAAAAAAGGCTTTGCCCCAGTTCACCGAAAAGAGCTTTGCCCCAGTTTATCAAAAAGGGCTTTACCCTAGTTTTTAGAAGAGGCTAGGCCTCCGGTTATGATAAAGCAGCTATGCTGCCAGTGGAGAGTTTGGTTGGGTGGGTTGAGTTATTCGCCACATGGAGAGCTTGGTTGGTACGGGTGGAGAGTAGCGGATGGTGGGTTGAGTAGTCTCCCCAAATGCGTTTGCATACATTCATTAATATTACATGTGATATTGAAATGGGCCTATGGGCCATACCGCTTACAGTAAAGGCTTCCGCCTAGTGATATGAATTCTGAAAAGGCTTCAGCCCAGTGTTATGAATTATGAAAGGCTTCAGCCCAGTATATGTTGAGACTGAATTTGGGCTTAGGCCCAGTATGCTGAAATTAGTTTGGGCTCTGAAAGGGGCTTGTTGCACACTGAGTTTCCAAACTCACCCCCTTCCTTAACCTTGTAGGTGAGCCTCGATGTGGAGACTTGGAGCCAGAGGGGATTTAGAGTGGCCGTGCTGATCGTTTTCAAACTTTGCAATAAGTAACTGGTTTTTTCAAGTTTTATCGTAGTTATTATTTTTATTTGGTTTTGGGTTGTAATAAGGCCTTTTTATTTTTTTCTAGGATTATTTTATTTTGTACTATATGTTTTTACTGTTATTAATCTAAAATGGCTAGATTTAGGGTGCGTTTTCAAAACTATTATTGTTTCCAAAATAACGTAACGATACAATCAATCAGTTAATCAAAACAACAATTTAAATGAATTACAACTCGGTTTTCATACAAAACCTAATCTCTTGCCAAAGTGTGGCAATGGTTGTAAGCATGTCTAGGATTGGATCCAATTGAGAGCCTGGTACTTAAGCAGCCTTCATGGCTCACCTCCTCTATTTCGGATACCTACTTGGTGCTCAGCTTCGATTCACTTTAGCAAATACCATCCTTTAAAACACTAAGAAGGGCATTGGAAGAGGCTTGGGTTTTCTTAAAAACTTCAAAGTGACATGTCAGATTCGGCCATAATGTCTGGGCCGAGTTTGGGGTGTTACATTTAGTGGTATCAGAGCCAGGTTGCAACAACTCGGCTGTGGGTTTTTAACGGGTCAAAAATCAAGAATTTCAAAACAAAGGTATGTTAAATCAATTTTTAAGAATTTCTATTTTCTGTGACCAAATACATGTTTTTTTGGTTTTGTTTATTTTAAATTGTTTGGAGAAAGAAGTGGCACATTGAATCCCCAACACCAAGTCTGTAAGTATACTTTCTTTTACGTCATGTGATATTGATATGATGCTATGGATAGAACTGAGACCCTATTATGATACTTTAGATAGGGTAGAGCTGTAAAATGATAGGATTAAGGCTGTAGCTAGGCTACAACGTTGCAAAAACAATCCTTGAACTGCTATATTTCCATAAGACATCTTGTAATAAACAATTGAAATATTAAACTAATGTCATAAAATTCGTAATCAGATAATTCGATATGAGTTCAAGAGGAAGGCTGCAAGCAGAATCTTCATCCTCAGGGCATAGGCCAACTGAGGAGGCATTCGTGCCACAGGCAACTGAGACTGGGTCATATGATCAGGCTGCGGGGGATGATGCTTTGTCCCAAGCAATGTTAAAGGTTTTGGAAAGGGTTGCTGGAGCTAGTACCGGACAGCAAATACGGGATCCATCTCTGAGCGACTTCGGGCTAACGGAGCGGAGGTTTTTAGGGGCGTATCTGGAGTAGCCCCAAATGTGCCTGAATATTGGCTAGAGGCAACAGAGTGGATTATGGACGACCTAGATTGCTTTGTGGAGTAAAAGCTGAAGGGGGCCATGTCGTTGCTACAAGATGAGACATACTGGTGGTGGATCACTGTAAGGGAGAGTACCCCGATCAAACGAGTAACCTGGGAACTGTTCAAGACTGGCTTTAAGGGGAGATATGTTAGAGCTAGTTATGTGGATGCCCGTAGAAAGGAATTTTTGAATCTGACTCAGGGAAATAAGACTGTTGCAGAGTTTGAGGCAGAATTCTTAAGGCTGAGTCGATATGCTAGCGGGATAGTTGCGACCGAATATGAGTGCAGTGTTTGGTTCGAGGATAGCCTCCGCGATGAACTTAGGGTGCTGATAGCTCCACAGAGGGAGCGTGATTTCGCTGCATTGGTAGAGACGGCTAAGATAGTCAAGGAAGTAGAACGAACTGAATGGCAGAATCATGAAGGGGATCGACCCAGATTTAGGAGGGATTCTAGACCCTCGGGTGCTGCAAATAGGAATGCTAAAAGAGCTACAATGGAGGAACCGATTCGAGCAGTTCCAGTGAATACCTTTAGACCGCAGGCTTACAGGGATTGTGGCAGAGTACATATGGGGGAGTGTTGGAAACGAACTGGGGCATGTTTCCGATGTGGGTCAAAGGAACATAAGTTTAGAGAGTGTCCTCGGAGAGCGGCTCAGGATCAAGATGCAGAGCAAAGAGGTGTCCAACAGCCGCGAGGAGGACCACCACCACAGAGAGGCCGTGGGCAAAGTAGGGGTGGTAATGGTAATGGACGTGGACGTGGGGCACCCGGCAAGTGCGCTGGACATGTTGAAGCTCGACAACCGGCGTTTGTTTATGCTGCATGGCATCGTAAGGAGGGTGATGCTCCTGATGTTATAACCAGTACGTTCTTCATTCATAGCACGTCTTACACTACTTTGATTGATGTGGGTTCCACTGATTCGTATGTTGCCTGTAATGTATCTGGGGCGTTGGGTGAGCTTTCTAAGGAGACTGTGAATGGGGTATCAGTGATAATTCCTTTAGGACACTCGATTAAGATAGATAAACTCTTTAGGAGGTGCCCTTAGAGATACAAGATAGGATATTTGTAGGAGATTTGATGGAGCTGGCATTTGGGGATTTTGATCTTATTTTGGGCATGGACTGGCTAACTAAGCATAGGGCATAGTTCATTGTGCTGTTAAGAGAATGGCGTTAAGAAATGCCAAGGATGAGGAGATAATGGTCATAGGGGAGCGAAGGAACTATTTGCCCAATGTTGTCTCGGCTTTAAGAGTTGAGAAGTTGATTCCAAAAGGTTTTGAGGCGTTTTTAGCATTTGTGAGTCAAGCTGAACCTGAGGGGATGACTGTGGAGTCAGTTAGGACCATCAAAGAATTTTAAGATGTATTTCTGAATGACCTTCCTAGACTACCTCCGAACAGAGAAGTCGAGTTTGGAATCGACTTGTTACATAGAACGGCTCCAGTGTCCATTGCACCTTATCGGATGGCACCAAAGGAGTTGGTGGAACTGAAAGCTCAGATCCAGGAACTATTGGATAGAGGGTTTATATGACCAAGTGTTTCTCCATGGGGTGCACCGGTGTTTTTCATAAATAAGTAAGATGGGACCATGCAGATGTGTATTGACTATCGGCAGTTGAACAAACTGACGATCAAGAACAAGTATCCTTTGCCAAGAATCGATGATCTGTTCGACCAACTGAGAGGAGCCTCGGTATTTTCTAAGATCGGCCTTCGGTTAGGATATCATCAGTTGAGAGTTAAAGAAGAGGATATTCATAAGACGGCATTCAGAACTCGATATGGTCACTACGAGTTTCTGGTTATGCCCTTTGGTTTGACTAATGCACCGGCAGCATTCATGGATTTGATGAATTGGGTATTTCAACCGTACTTGGATCAGTTCGTAGTCATTTTTATCGATGATATCTTAGTGTACTCGAAAACGGAAGAGAAGCATGACGAGCATCTTCGTATTGTGTTGCAAGTGCTGTGGGAAATGTAACTCTATGCAAAGTTCAGTAAGTGCGAGTTTTGGTTGAATGAAGTAACTTTCTTGGGGCATGTTGTGTCTGCTGAGGGGATCAAGGTAGACCCTCGGAAGATTGAGGCAATTCTGGAGTGGAAGCCATCGAGGTCAATAATAAAAATCCAGAGTTTTTTGGGGTTGGCAGGTTATTATCGAAGATTTGTGGAAGGATTTTCTGTGTTGGCAGTGCCGTTAACGAAACTTATAAGGAAGGAAGAACTGTTTGTTTGGACAAGTAAGCAGCAAGAGGCCTTTGAGAAGTTGAAGAAGGTTCTGACTGAGGCACCAGTGTTGATTCAGCCAGAGTCTGGTAAGGATTTCACTGTGTACAGTGATGCGTCACATGTAGGTTTGGGCTGCATGTTGATGCAAGAGGATAAAGTGGTCACTTATGCTTGACGAAAGCTTAAGTCTCATGAGGTGAACTATCCTACTCATGACTTGGAGTTGGTAGCGGTGATCTTTGCGCTTAAGATATGGAGGTACAACTTGTATGGGGAAAGATGCATTATTTATACGGATCATAAGGGTCTTAAGTACTTGCTGACTTAAAAGGAGCTAAATCTTAGGCAACAAAGGTGGATAGAGTTGTTAAAGGACTATGACTGTTCAATTGAGTACCATCCGGGTAAGACAAATGTCGTGGCTGATGCATTAAGTCGAAGGACTATGGCGGAATTGAGGATAATGTTTGCTCGTTTAAGCTTGTTTGACGATGGAAGTTTATTGGAAGAATTAGAAGTAAGACTGACTTAGGTGGAGCAGATTAAGAAGCAGCAGTTGGTGGATGAGTCGATGGTTTCTCGGTTGCAGCAAGCTGAGAAAGGGGAGAATCCAGACTTTGGATTAAATGGTGATGGGGTTCTTTGTTTTCGAGGAAGAATTTGTATGCCGAAGGATTCTGATTTGAGGTTGATGATCCCGAGAGAGGCTCATGGTGGACCTTGTGCTATGCATCCAGGAGGGAGTAAGATGTACCGAGACTTGCGAGAGCTATATTGGTGGCCTGGGTTAAAGCGAGAAGTGACTGAATTTGTGGAAAAATGTTTGACGTGTCAACAAGTAAAGGCCGAGCATCAACTGCCTTCAGGATTGTTACAACCAGTGAAGATACCACTTTGGAAATGGGAAAGGGTAACCATGGATTATGTGAGTGGTCTGCCATTGACACCTTCAAAGAAGGACTCAGTTTAGGTGATTGTGGATAGGTTGACGAAATCTGCCCATTTCATACCTATCAGAGTCGATTACTCACTTCAGAGGTTGGCCAAGTTGTGTGTAGCGAAGATAGTGCAGTTGCACGGGGTGCCAGTATCGATAATTTCTGACCGAGACCCTCGGTTTACATCTTGATTTTGGCAGTAGTTGCATGAGGCATTGGGAACGCGATTGGATTTTAGTACGGCTTTCCACCCTCAGTCAGATGGGTAGTCAGAGAGGGTCATTCAGATCCTAGAAGACATGTTGAGAGGTTGTGTTATTGATTTTAGGGGCAGTTGGGATGATTACTTGCCATTGGCGGAGTTCGCGTATAACAACAGTTACCAAGCAAGTATTCAGATTGCTCCTTACGAGGCACTGTATGGGCGAAAGTGTCATTCGCCTACTTGTTTGGCAGAGTTGGGGGAAAGGTAAGTACTTGGACCATAGTTGGTAGCAGATACTGAAGACAAAGTTAAGGAGATCAGGAATCGGCTAAAGGAGGCAGTGGATCGACAAAAGTCTTATGCTGACCTAAAGTGTAAGGATATTGAGTAGGTTGTAGAGGACATGGTCTTTTTGAAGGTTTCGCCGTGGAAGAAGATTTTGAGGTTTGGTAAGAAGGGCAAGTTGAGTCCAGGTTGATTGGGCCTTATCGGATCCTTAAGTGGATAGGGCCGGTGGCTTATCAGCTAGAGTTACCTCTAGAGTTGGATTGTATTCACGACATCTTTCATGTGTCCATGCTAAGGCGATATCGTTCTGACCCTACTCATATCGTGCCAATTGCAGAAATTGAGGTACAATCGGATTTGACATTCGAAGAAAAACCTGTGCAGATACTTGATCGCGACGTCAAGGTACTGAGAAGAAAGTCAGTCCCATTGGTGAGGGTACTTTGGAGAAACCATGGCAAAGAGGAAGCTACTTGGGAGACAGATAAGACGATGCGTCAATAGTACCCTCAACTATTTGAAGTAGGAAAATTTCGAGGCCAAAATTTCTTTAAGGAGGGTAGAGTTATAACACCCTGATTTTTGGGATTTTCGTAATTCTCGAGATTTTGGTAAATTTTGTAAAGTTGGGTATTTGGTTGTAAAATCCATAATTGGAGTATGTAAATGGGCTTATGGAAGGCCCATGTGTTGGCCAAAACCCGGTAGAATGTTTTAATTTTGGACTTAATGAGTTATGGGCATTCGATAGGTGGCCTAATTAAACGATGTGGGTAAAATGTAACACAAGAGAGCCCCTGGCAAAGTTGCTAAGTGACGCCACTAGGGAACTATAAAGGTGGCGTGTAAGTGGTTAGGGGAAGGCCAAGGTTCGATTCGCTAAGCTGGCAATTGTGTTGTTATTTTTATGCCTTGAGCATGCAGAAGTTTGAAGCCGAATGGAACTCTGTTGGAGAGAGTTTGAATCAGTTGAATGCTTGAATTAAGGAGTGATAAGGGGAGAGATTTTAAGGATTTGAAGGGAGGCATAGAGTTGGACGAATAATGGGGATTAGGTAGGAGAAATCGGCTTGGGGATTTTGAGGGTAGTATTTCGACATTAGGGGTTGTAGTTGTGCTGATTTTTTTCTGTTAAACACCCTAGAGTCATTCTTTTCTTCCCTTTTCCGCTCTAGCCGAAAACACCACTCTCTTCATCCAGTTTCTTTCTTTTCATCTACTACTTCCTTTCCTTTCATCTACTACTTCCTTTCCTTTCATCCCCCTTGCCGAATCGTCACAAGAACCGAAACCTTTGAAGGTTGGTTGTGCCGTATGCTTTTAGACCAGCATCTTTTCTGTTCTCCTTATTTGTGGTGACCAACCCCTTCATCTAGTAAGTACTTGTTTTCCAAACCGTTTTAGTGGTAAATGTTGAGAAATGCCGAAACCCCCTATGGTTTAGGGAGGTTGTCGATTTGAAGCATAGGCCTTATGAGGGCCTTTCCTTTTGACCTGTATGGTTTGTGTAGTAAAATAGATAACTTTGGAGGAGCAGCAAGGCTTGGAGTATCAGTTTTGGATAAGCTTGAATCGAATCGTCAGACCCTGTGAAGGTAAGGGATCTATGGCTATTAGGGATTCCTTAGCCGAATATGGTAAGGTGGACTTTGGGTTTGATTGCTTGAACTGTAAACTAAGTATGGTGATGTTTAATTGTAGGTTCTCGTGGGAGACTTTGTTAGCGAACGTCACAAAGCAGGTGTGTAATAACCTCCGTAACATATTAGATTTTCGCTGAAAAGCAGAAATGTTTAAATTCGGCATTTTGGAAACTTGAGATTTTGCATGTGGTTTTAGATGTGATATATACGACATGGTCAGTTTTGGGATCAATGGAACAGGTAAGAGCACAAATTTTGTGCACGTTGGTAAGTTGGACCTCAAGGGATTGGAATTGGGCCCAATGGGCTTCAGGCCATTTGGGTAAAAATTCATAGATAATGGAAATTGGAAAAAGTTGCATGTTAACACGGTGAGTACTGTTGTAAAATTTGGGTTAAGAGGGCTTAGTAGGCTAAATTGGCATTCGTAGGGCCCATTAGGGGTTTTGGGCCCAAAAGCCCGATTTTGTTAAAATGCGTTAAAATCATAGTTTAAACACTTGGAATTTGATAATTGTTAATGAACGTGGATAACCTGTAATATTTGGAAAATATACAGAATTACCCTTAAAATATGGAAAATGACTGTTTTGCCCCTAGGTAAAAATGACCATTATACCCCTAGGGTTTAATTATGAATATGATGCATGAGATTTTGATATACATGATATGACATGATATGCACATGATATGTTATGAGGTGCACATGATATACTCATTATATGCATGGGTTGGGTTTGATATAAATGGAGGAAGTGCAAAAAGGGCTTTGCCCCAGTCCACCGAAAAGGGCTTTGCCCCAGTTTATCAAAAAGGGCTTTGCCCCAGTTATTAAAAGAGGCTAGGCCTCCAGTTATGATAAAGCAGCTATGCTACTAGTGGAGAGTTTGGTTGGGTGGGTTGAGGTATTCTCCACATGGAGAGCTTGGTTGGTACGGGTGGAGAGTAACGGATGGTGGGTTGAGTAGTCTCCCTAAATGTGCTTGCATACATTCATTAATATTACATGTGATATTGAAATGGGCCTATGGGCCATACGGCTTACAGTAAAGGCTTTGGCCCAGTGATATTAATTTTGAAAAGTCTTCGGCCCAGTGTTATGAATTATGAAAGGCTTCAGCCTAGTATATGTTGAGACTGAATTTGGGCTTAGGCCCAGTATGCTGAAATTAGTTTGGGCTCTGAAAGGGGCTTGTTGTACACTGAGTTTCCAAACTCACCCCCTTCCTTAACCTTGCAGGTGAGCCTTGAATTGGAGACTTGGAGCTGGAGGGGATTTAGAGTGGCCGTGCTGATCGTTTTCGAACTTTGTAATAAGTAATTGGTTTTTTTCAAGCTTTATCGTAGTTATTATTATTATTTGGTTTTGGGTTGTAATAAGGCCTTTTTATTTTTTTTCTAGGATTATTTTATTTTATACTATATGTTTTACTATTATTAATCTAAAATGGCTAGACTTAGGGTGCTTTTTCAAAACGATTCTTGTTTCCAAAATAATGCAACAATACAATCAATCGGTTAATCAAAACAACTATTTAAATGAATTACAACTCGGTTTTCATAAAAAACCTAATCTCGCGCCAGAGTGTGGCAATGGTTGTGAGCATGTCTAGGGTTGGATCCAATCGAGAGCATGGTACTTAAGCAGCCTTCATGCTCACCTCCTCTGTTTCGGATACCTACCTGGTGCTCAGCTTCCATTCACTTTAGCAAAGACCATCTTTTAAAACACTAAGAAGGGCATTGGAAGAGGATTGGGTTTTCTTAAAGACTTCAAAGTGACATGTCGGATTCGGCCATAACGTCTGGGCCGGGTTTGGGGTGTTACAGGGGAGGTTTTTCTTGGGTTCGAATGGTGTTGGGGAGGGGTTTTCTTTTGGGTTTCAGAATTTTGTTTATTCGGCTTTTACCAGTTCGTTTTGTCACTTTTTGCACTCTGGGGTTTTAACTATTGGTTTTATCTTTGGCCAAATTTTCTATCTTCCCCTCACTCTTCTAGTTTGTTGGTGACTAAATAACTTGTCTCTCTTTTCTTTCTGCACCTCTTTTCTTCTGTCAACCACTTTTCTTATCATCATTCCCTTCTTTTGATCCTTTACGGAATACTTCTTTTTTTCTCTTCTCTCCTCTTAAAACCTTTTCACCCTTTGGTACTGTGACAGTGGCGGCATAACTTTTTTCCCTTTTTCCCTACCTCTGCTTCCGACTTTTGCAACTGATTTTGGGCAATCAGTAGGTGCTTGTCTCCCTTTCTATTCTTTTCTTTTCGTGGTATAGTAATCTCTCTTATACCTTCTTACTATTGTTTATGGCTAGGAGAGTGTGGGTATTAAACCTTGCCTCTATCTTTTGGATTCTCACTTCGAGAATAGGGACGACTGCTTTATTTCCACAATCGGTTTCATGTTTTTGGTAAGTGATTACATTGGTTCAATCTATATGTGATCAATATCGATATAGGTTAATAGAATTCGGTTGTATGCAGTTGATAAACCTAATTTATACATATTTTTATCCTATGCTAAGCACATTTATGGATGATTTCTCCTTAGATTTGGTGAATTCGATGCTCCTAATCCTTTAATTTCATGTTTTATACTTAGGTGAGCATAAGAGAGTAAAAAGAGCGAGAAATGGGATGAAAACAGAGAAAATGGGCCAACGTGAGAAATCAACACGGCCTGGACTTCCCTACACGGGTAGACCACACGGCCGCGTCTATTCAACAGACTCTAACACGGTTTGAAGCACTCGCACACGGGCTTGTCACACAGGCGCGTTCTTGTCGGGCCCAAGTCTAGTTCTAATCTGAAAATGGCACTTTGGAGGGCTTGGAGGCATTCTAAAGCCTATTTAAACACACTAGAGGAGGACAAAAACGGACACACAGGGTAGGAAGCAAGGAATTACTCAAAAAAAGCTGATTGATCCATCTTAGAAGTCGAATTCTCCTTCAAGACTGAAGATCTCTAATTTCCTCTAGCAGTTTTTGGGTTTTCTTTATGTTTTGTTATTATTATTATTTTGAGATGTTTTCTTTTACACTTATGAACTAAATCCCCTAAATACCTAAGGGGAATGAAACCTAAGATGGATCTTGTCATTATTTTCTAAATTATACGATAAATATTTGACTTGTTCTTAATTATGAGTTCTTAATTCTTGCTTTAATATTCCAGGATATTAATTCAAGTATTGATGTGCTTATTTAGAGGAGAAAAACTCCCTGTCTAAGAGTAGATCTAGCATAATTAAGCGGAGTTGATTGCACCCCTAGACATAAGGCTACATAATTTTGCCGGATTAGGGTGAAACCTAATAAGGGAATCCATAGATTGAGTTAATGCAACACTAGGGGTTTTAATTAGAAAGAGATTTCAATTAATCAAGCTAGGGTTAGACGTTGTTAGCCTCGAGAGAGATAATAATATAACTTAGGGATTTCTATGGATCAAGTCAAGTGAATAAATCATCTGATTTAGAGTCAAATAACAAGTGAAGTCTAGGTGAATTTTCCCTTGGGTATTGTCCAAAAATCAATCAGTTTTTCCCAAAAGTATTTCCTCAATTTTCTTCCTATGCATACTTAGTTTAGTTAATTAATTTAGATAAACCAAACCCCTTTATTTTTAGGCTAGATAATAAAAAGAGAGTCAATACTAGTACTTTTAGTTCCTGTAGGTTCGACATCCTGGTCTTGCTATAAACTATACTACTGTTTGATAAGTGTGTTTGACTTCATCATGATAATAGTTAGTTTTCAAGTACGGTCAATTATAAAATTAAAACTTATCACGATTTGATGATCATCAAGTTTTTGGCGCCGTTGCCGGGGAACTAAGATATTAGGAACACTTAATTTTTATTACTTTAGCCATTTATTTTATTGCAATTTTAAATTTATTTTAGTTTTGTTAATTTTAATAAATTTTCTTTTTCCTTCTGGCAGGTTTTTATAATTTATGACTAGAAGAAACCCATCGGGACCATTACTTTTTGATAGTGAGATAGAACACACAACCCACAAAAACCGAAGAGAAATTAGGCGAAGCCTATGTGACATAGAGGAAGGACAAGAGGACGATATTCAAACCACAACCGAGGAGATGGCTAGAAATCAGAATAATCAGCTTCCTCCTTTAGTTGCTGCAGATCCAATAAATCAGAATCTTGCGCCTCGTACTATCTATGATTATGCTAAACCTACTTTAACAGGAGCCGAATCGAGTATAGTTAGACCTGCTATTGCTGCAAATAATTTTGAACTGAAACCTAACACGATTCAAATGATACAACAGTTTGTTCAGTTCAATGGTTTGCAGGATGAGGATCCAAATACTCATTTAGAGAATTTTCTTGAGTTTTCCGACACATTTAAGATCAATGGCGTTTCTAATGATGTCATTCGCCTTCGGTTCTTTACCTTTTCTTTGAGAAACAAAGCTAAACAGTGGTTGAACTCGTTACCATGAGGCTCAATTACTACTTGGGAACAAATGACCGAAAAATTCTTACTTAAATATTTTTTGCTGGCAAAATGTAACACCCCTATAACCCGTATCCGTCACTGGACGGGGTTATGAAGAGTTACCAATCCAAAACACTACATTTGTACATTCACATTTACATAAGTTCATTAGCAATTATATGCATAGCCAAACACAATCAAAGATCGAAATTCAGACTTATACCGACATTCAAAAGTTGCCATATTCACATGGCTTATATACAACAACATCTTAAAATATCATTCACTTAAGTCTATTCTATACATGCCATACTAGCTCCAAAACATAGTAGTACCAAAATGATAGATAGTGTGACGAGTTGCTGACAATCCTCCCGAGCAGGTGACTGGAATCAACAATCTATAAAACAGAGAAACATAACAAACAGAGTAAGCTTTCATAAGCTTAGTAAGTTTTAAGCAATGCAAACAAATAAACTCAATTATACTTTCATCATTCAATTTCTCAAGAGGCCATTTTCTAGGTATATTGCCATTTGGCCGAATATACACAAGCACATAATGCACATTTAGCATTCTTATTTCACTTAATCTGAATTCCTATAACATAAATAAATCAAATACTTTCACATACTTTCACACCTTGACCGAATGTATCATGATCATAGATATAGTTATAACATTTATTCACATATGTATCACATTATACACTTATGATTCAATTCAAATCAAACTCACATATAAGTACATAATACGTACCTGGCCAACTTAATGTATTGAATGTATTCATTTGTCGTTCTAACACGAGGTATCTTAGTCTTAGACTTTTATCAAATCACTGACATTTAGCCTACTAGGTTTTAAACCCGAATTCATCCACCGGTATTTCGCCTGCTAGGCTCGAAGCCCGATATCATTTCATCGGCATTATAGCCTGCTAGGCTCGAAGGCCCGAATAGTATCTCACTGGCATTATAGACTGCTAGGCTCAAAGGCCCGAATAGTATCTCACCGGCATCATAGCCTGCTAGGCTCAAAGGCCCGAATAGTATCTCACCGGCATCATAGCCTACTAGGCTCAAAGTCCCGAATAGTGCCGTACAATATTCAAATCAACAAGTTTCATACAACACAATCACACCAAATTAGGTACTAGCATCATTCGAATATATCATCCTACATTTTATTCACTTTTATTTCATTTCATCATTCACACTTATCATTTGATAGTTTACACATAACATCTCACTCATATTCATCTAACACTTATCATTTGATCATAAAAGCATATCACATTTTACTTCCATATTATATTTGCCATTCGGCCATATACATACATTACAAGTAATACTTAATTCTCATAATATGTCATGTCATTATCGAATATTATTTATGTTTAACTACTTAAAACTTACCTCGAATATTTTCGAACAGTCTCGGATCGGCTATTCAACTACTTTCTCTTTCCCCCGTCCAACCTTGGTTCTCTATGCTCTTGAGCTAATTCAAATAAATTTAACTTATTAAAGTCCCATCATGCTAGCTTATGGCCGAATATGACAAGATATTTAATAGGTCATATAGCTACTTTTAGCTCAAATACGAAATGGTCATACACATTTTTAATCACATTAAGCAGTTTAATACAATTAATTTAACATTTCCTCATGTACACCTTTATGACCGAATACACATATCAAATAAGTAACTTACCTTAACACATAACCCACATAGCCAAAGTACATATAACCCTAATGACCGAATATGTATATCACCAAAATTCCTATGACTTAACTTTTAACCTTCATAGCCGAATATTCATTGTATACCTATTTCACATACACAAACACAAAACTCATATGGCTTATCATATTTTCATATACATATCTTAACCATATAACAGAATATATAGCTCATCAAATAGATATTTATTCACGTTCCCTTAACACATATTGATCAACTAGTCCATGCATTAGCCTTTGGCACATTCGGTCATTAAAGCAATAACCTATTTAACATTCAAGCATTTTATACTAAAATTTCTCCCAAGGCCGAATTCATATACAACCTTTAATACTCATACAAAGTTTATATTTTAAATAATTTATCCACACACTATTAACTTAATATCAATTAACTAAGCACTTTAACAAATTTTCTTTCACTATACACACATTCGGCAATGACAAAGACAATTTAACAAACCTTAAATTCAACTTATAACAATATATACTCAATATTCAAAGAATTTAACATCACTTCATCATAATTATTCATCATGGCCGAATGCTCCTTTTAAACCATTTACCCTCACAAAGCATAAATTTCACCATCAAACTTACAAGCTTATAATCCCATGAATTTTAACATCATAATATCTATCCAACTCTCACTCATTAACTTCTACCATAAATCTCAAAATCTATAGTTTTTCTACCCATGACCGAAACCTCCAACAACACCAAAACTAAAAAATATACTTCATGGGTTTAAGGTAGAACCAAGAAGGGAACTCATAAACATCAAGATATAAGTAAACTACCATGAACTTACCTTGGATTTTTTTTTGATCTACAATGACCGAACAAAAAGCTTTCTTTTTCTTTCTTTGAGTTTCAAGTAAGCTAAGGAAGAAGATGAGCAAAACACTTTGTTTTTCTTTTTATCATCTTTTCTTATTTTAGTTAATTTTTTATTTCATAATTTAAGCCATTAACTATTATAATATTAATATAAAATGTATATATGGCTAATCAACCATCACCATGGCTGGCCACTTACTTAAAAATGGGGAATTTGACATGCAAATCCCCATATTTTAAGCCATGAAATATTTGGCCACTACACTTCAACCTATCACATTTTCAAAGTTTCTCACATAAGTCCTTTTTAATTAATTTCATATCTAAATGACAAAAATCAAAGCATGATTTTTTCATACATACACTTTCACTTATAATAGGCATAGAATATAACATTTAATTATTTTTGTGACTCGATTTTGTGGTCCCAAAACCACTTCCCGACTAGCGTCAAATTAGGGTTGTCACACTAAAATGGCTAAGTTGAGGAATGATATCTCTTCTTTTGTGCAGATGGATCTAGAAACACTCTATGATGCATGGGAGAGATACAAGGATCTTTCAAGAAGGTGCCCTAACCATGGGTTACCACTCTGGATACATGTTCAACATTTTCACAATGGCCTGCATCCTTCGACTAGACAGATGATTGACGTAGCTGTTGGTGGGACTATCAATAATAGGACACCTGAAAAGGCTTATGAATTTATAGAAGAGATGTCACTGAATAATTATTAGTGGCAAGTCATGAGGACAACGCCAACGAAAGCAGCTAATGTTTTTAACGTCAATTCAATCACCATGCTCTCTAATGAGGTAGAAATTTTGAATAGAAAAATTGATGGTTTACTTGGTTCTTCACAGGTTCATCCAGTAATGCAATACAATGCAAGTGGAGGAGAAACGAGCAATTTAGAATACTCACCGTATGGCCACAACATGGAAAACGAGCAATTAAATTATATGGGTAATAATCCTCGACCTCAAAATAATCCTTATAGAAACACTTACAATGCAGGATGGAGGAACTGCCCAAATTTCTCATGGGGAGGCCAAGGGAATCAAAGACCACCACCTCCTCCAGGCTTCAACAACAACCTTACCAGTAAAAGAAAAAGCTGAAACATGTCCCAGACATGTCTTACACTAGCCCTCATTTGGATGCCAATGCCATGTCCCAGACATGGTCTTATACTGGAATACAAATCACCCAACGTCTTAGCACGAATATCCAATTCATATCCTAAGGTTCACCGGGTTATTTTTACTATCTCAAATATTACAAGGCATTCTCGGTTTATAACTTAACAATTCGTACAATATCAATTCAATAACAATATGAATACAAGTACTAAAAATGTAGTTGTACTATTTACATACAACTTACCTTGGACTACAAAAAGTGCTTGACTAAACGGCTTAATTGGATTGCTTGGCTTTGCCTCGATCTAGGGTCGGTCTTGGCAAATCTTGATCTATATTAACAATATACATCCTTTTAGTCACTAAACACAATTAAGCATTCATAAATTCACAACTTTGGTAAAATGAACATTTTGCAATTAGCCCTTGGCAAAATGACCATTTTACCCCTATGCCCGAAAATCAATTTTTATCAAATTTCTTCATATTTTTAGCCTAGCTAAACTCTTTTTACTACTATAAAAATCCCAAATTCTCACTATATCACACACTTATTACTTAATTTGCAACTTATGCAAACTAGCCCCTTTAGGTGTTTTCATGCTAACACCTTACACAAAAGTTGTTTATAGCACAACTAGGACTCATATTTTCCATAAAAACTTAGCATATAACACAAATACATCCATGGAAAAATCCTAAACTCCTGAATTTTTTGTAAGATATCACCCTCATTTGAAAGCTCATGCTTCAAGGGTCTCAAAAATATAAAAATCTTGAAGAAAACTCATTAAAATCACTTACTTATGAGTGCTTTAAGTTGCCACAAATTTTTGATCTTTCAAACCCCCATTTTAGCTGATATTTTCGGTGGTAGAGAAGAAGATGAGAAGGTGATATCATCTTTTCTTATTTTATTACTATATTAGTCAAATTAGCCACCAAACCCAACCAAACTTGGACTTTTTGACCAATTTGTCTCCCATGGCCGGCCAAGCACTCTAAAAAGGGCATAATTTCCCTTTAAATACTCCAAATTTTGATTCTCTAACTATTTAACACATTTGGGTACTAAAAGGTAACTTTTGCCTTTTATACGATTTAGTACATTATCGCAATCGAGCTTGAAAACATTAAAATAAACTCACTAAATTTTTCATGCACTAATATAATCATGCTATAATATCATAATTATAATAAAAATAATTTTTCTAACTTTGGATTTGTGGTCCCGAGGCCACTGTTCCTACTAGGCCCTAAATCGGGTTATTACAAAAAGACCACCAGGAAGTCTACCTAATAACACCGAACCCAATCCAAAAAAGCATGTAAAAGCAATTACACTAAGAAGTGGGAAAGTGTTAGCTGAATCTAAAAAGAAGCCACCACAAGAAGTTAACAGAAACAAAGGAGAGGAGGTAAAACCCGAAAACAACGACAATCCAATGCCAAAGGAATATAAACCACCAATCCCATATCCATCAAAGTTGAAGAAAGACTGCATGGATGCACAATTCGGTAAATTTCTTGAAATCTTTAAACAATTGCATATTAACTTACCTTTTGTTAAAGCTATATCGTAGATGCCTACATATGCAAAATTTTTAAAGGAGCTTCTAACAAACAAAAGGAAGTTTGAAGACTTATCTACAATGGAACTTAATGAGGACTGCTCAGCCATACTCCAAAATAAACTGGCAACCAAACTAAAAGATCCAGGAAGTTTTACTATTCCCTGCTTAATTGGTAGTTTGAATGTTGATAAGGCACTAGCTGATTTAAGCGCTAGCATTAATTTGATTCCATATAAAATGTTTAAACAACTTGGTCTTGGGGAACATAAACCCACTAGGATGACTATTCAATTAGCTGATAGATCTGTTAAATATTCTAGGGGAATTATAGAGGACGTACTTGTAAAATTAGATAAATTTATATTCCCTGTTATTTCGTTGTGCTTCACATGGATGAGGATGTTGAAGTGCCTTTAATCTTAGGTCATCCATTTTTAGGCACTACTAGGGCTGTTATTGATGTGGGTGATGGTAAAGTGGTACTTAGAGTAGGTGAAGAAGAGATTATTTTTAAAATTTATGATGCCATGAGATTTTCTAGGGAACAGGATGTCTCATGTTATTTTATTGAGTATATTAATCATGCTACTCAAGATTCTTTTCAGGAAATCATACATAAGGACACGATGGAACTGTGTCTTGCCCAATGAGAGGGGGTTGATGCTGTTTCTGAGATAGGAACCGAACTAAATTCCAAAGAACCCTCCCCAAGACCAGCAGAATATGAGGGTATTAAGGTGAATGATGAACTTAAGTAAAAACCCTCTATTGAAGAACCTCCCAAACTGGAACTTAAACAATTGCTGAATCACTTGGAATATGCATTCCTTGGAAATAATTCTACATTACTAGTAATTATTGCATCTAACTTGCAACCCAAGGAGAAAGAGGAATTACTCCAAGTATTAAGAGAGCACAAAAGGGCCATAGCTTGGAAAATTTTTGACATTAAAGGGATTAGCCCTTCTTTTTGCACCCACAAAATTTTAATGGAAGATGAATATAAGCCATGTGTGCAGGCCTAAAGATGATGGAACCCCAACATGAAGGAAGTTGTTAAAGATGAGGTAATTAAACTCCTAGATGCTGGAATTATTTATCCTATTTCTAACAGTTCTTGGGTAAGTCCAGAGCAGGTTGTTCCTAAGAAAGGAGGCATGATTGCTGTAGCCAATGAGAAGAATGAATTAATCCCAACAAGGACAGTCACAGGTTGGAGAGTTTGCATTGACTATAGGAAGCTGAATGATGCCACGAGAAAAGATCACTTCCCCCTTCCATTCATTGACCAAATGTTTGAAAGATTATCAAGGCACGTGTACTACTGCTTCCTAGACGGACTCTCTGGCTATTTTCAAATCACAATAGCTCCTGAAGATTAAGAAAAGACGACATTTACACGTCCATACGATACATTTTCTTATCGTAGAATGCCTTTTGGATTATGTAATGCTCATTCTACTTTTTTAGCGTTGCATGATGGCCATTTTTGATGAACTCGTGAAGATATCGTGGAGGTATTTATGGATGATTTCTCAATTTTTGGTAACACTTTCTATCTTTTCCTTAAAAATTTAAAACGAGTGTTAATAAGATGCGAGGAAACAAATCTTGTGCTCAACTAGGAAAAATGCCACTTTATGGTTCAAGAAGGTACTGTGTTAGGACATAAAATTTCTAGTACAAGGATTGAGGTTGATAAATCTAAAATTGAAGCCATTGAGAAACAACCTCCCCCTAAATCGGTTAAGGTTATTAGAAGCTTTTTAGGACATGTTGGGTTTTATAGAATATTTATTAAAGATTTTTCTAAAATAGCTAAGCCTTTGACTAAATTACTAGAAAAAGATGAGCCTTTTAATTTCGATCAGGAATGTTTAGAAGCATTTAATGCTTTAAAGGATAAATTGACTAAAGCTCCAATTATAATTGCACTTGATTGGAATTCACCTTTCGAACTAATGTGCGATTCGAGTGATTTTGCGGTAGGTGCAGTTTTGGGACAGCGAAGAGATAAGCATTTTCAACCTATCTATTATGCTAGCAAAACTTTGACAGCCACACAAGAAAACTACACCACCATGGAGAAAGAGCTGCTAGTTGTGGTTTTTGCATGCGATAAATTTAGGCCATATCTAATATTGTCTAGAGTTGCCGTTTATACTGACCATTCTGCTCTTCGCTATCTTTTAACTAAGACTGATGCAAAACCTTGACTGATTCGATGGATTTTGTTATTGCAGGAATTTGACTTGGAGATTAAGGATAAGAAAGGAACTAAAAATCTCGCGGCTAATCATCTTTCCAGGCTTGAAAATTCAAGTACTAAAGAGTTAGATGAAGTTGAAATAAATGATTCATTCCTTGAAGAACAATTTTTTGCTATATCTAACTCTGAGGTACCTTGGTTTGCAGACATTGCAAATATTTTATCCGCTAACATTATCCTAAAAGGGTTGACACATCAGTAAAAGAAGCTACTCTTTACTGATGTGAAAAACTACTTCTGGGTAGACCCTTTCCTTTTCTGTATATATGCACACCAAGTCATTAGGAGATGCGTTATAAGGACAAAAGCATTGAAGATCTTGGAACATTGCCACTCAGGACCGACTGGAGGACATTACAGTGGGAATAAGATCGCACATAAAATACTCGAATCAGGTTTTTATTGGCCCACTCTATTCAAAGATGCCAACAGGTATGTTACTTCTTGTGACAAATGCCAAAGGACAGGTAATATCTCCAAACATGATGAAATGCCTCTGACATATATGCTTTCATGTGAAATATTTGACGTTTGGGGTATCGACTTCATGGGTCCATTCCCTAGTTCATTTGGGAATAATACATCTTAATAGTTGTCGATTATATGTCCAAATGGGTTGAAGCCTAAGCTTTACCTACTAATGATGCTAGACTAGTAGTACGTTTCCTTAAGAAACTTTTCTCTTGATTTGGAACACCTAGAACAATCATCAGTGATAGGGGTACTCATTTTTGTAATGCCCAATTTGACAAGATCCTTAAGAAATATGGAATCCACCACAGAACAGCTACCCTTTACCACCTTCAAACTAGTGGCCAAGTCGAAGCGGCAAACAGAGAGCTTCAACGTATCCTAGAAAAGACAGTAGAATCGAACAGGAAGGATTGGACGATGAAAGTAAATGATTTTTTATAGGCTTATAGAACTGCTTTTAAAACCCCCATAGGAGCATCACCTTACAGACTTGATTATGGAAAAAGTTGTCATCTACCATTTAAGTTAGAACACAAGGCATTCTAGGCTATAAAATTTCTAAACCTTGATCCCAAACTTGCAGGTGAAAACAGGTTCATGCAGTTGAATGAGTTAGATGAGTGGCGAACCAATGCATATGAAAATTCATGCCTATACAAGGAAGCAACTAAGCACCGCCATGACTCTCGTTTAAAACAATGCATGCAATTTGAAGTTGGATATCTTGTCCTATTGTATAACTTGAGGCTCAAATTGTTCCCTGGGAAGCTTAAATCACGATGGTCAGGTCCTTTCGTAGTCCAAACTGTCTTCCCATATGGCACAATAGAGGTAAGTCACCCATCACAAAGCACTTTCAAGGTAAATGGACATCGCCTCAAACTTTACAACGGTGAGAATTTCAAAGAAGATAGAGAGGAGCTACGACTCCATGAACTTCCCTAAACATACCCACAAGGTAGAGTCGAGCTTAAACTCTAAATAAGCGCTTCTTGGGAGGCAACCCAAGCACTAACCTCACTAAATAGGGTTTAATTTTTCTTTAACTGTTCACTATAGGAAATTGTGACATTTGACAGGGGCAAACACAGCCTAGCCCATGGGCGTTCTTTAGGCCGTGCTCATACCATGGGCAGTGAAATGCCCCTGTGATATGGCCGTGTGAAAACAGAGCAAAAATTTTCCCAAAATATGGGATTCGATACATTGCCAAAGCCATGTGACATGGCCATGGGCAATCCTGTAAAAATAATACGGGCGTGCGCCACACCTGTGGAAGAAACTGAGAAATCAACACGGGCGTACGACACGTCTGTGTCACCATCCGTGGCTGAGACTATCAAAAGAACATGGGCGTACGCATATATACACGGGCGTTAGAGAAGCGAACCACATCACGCATGGTCGTGCGATACGACCATGTGACCACACGGGCATGTCCTCAGGCCGTGTGGCGATTTCTTAATTCACGATAAACACGGGCTGGACGCAAGCCACACGGGCGTGTGACACAACCGTGTGAGACCAGTGTTGGGCGACACGGCCGTGCCTCCTTTTAAACTCGTTTTATTTTTATTTTTATTTTTTTACTTTTATTTCTATTTATTTTTGAAGACTCATGTTTTATATTTTTAAACTCTACCTATCTTTATGGTGATCATCGAATTATTCCCTTATCTCTCCTTCACAGTAGTGTCTTCTCATTTATCCCTCAGAATCATGCCTTTCCTTCAACTTTATCTTCAATTATCGCTTTAGCGAATCCAAGGATTTCATCCACAATCTCAGGGCAGTTTCACTTCTTTTCCTCTCTTTCGATATTATATTTATATCGCTATTATATATATTTTTACATTGAGGACAATGTACATCTTAAGTGTGGGAGGGTCATTTATATCTTTATCAGAAAAATCCCTGAATTTTGCCTTATTCTCACGTGACTCACTCATATTACTATTAGAATGAATTTTGATTAACTTATGATTTTTATTGATATGTCTTAGATTAAAACATAGGCATTCATGCATTGATTGTTTAAACTTTAAGGAATTAGAGAATCAAGCATAATAAGTTGAATTTTTTTTAGAATTAAAAATATTTTAAGTTGTTTCCCCAAGTTTAGGTATTATCTTGAGTTGAAATTCACAGGTTTAACATTAAAAAGCCATAGTTTTTGTGAGATCTTGAGCCTTTAGAGCATCTATTATTTCTTTCATGCTCACTTTTATTGTTTCTTTGAGTGCGTCAATATCGAATTGTTATTCTAGAACTTGCCTAACTATGCATGTCAATACCACACCTTTGATTTCATATGTTGAGATGATAAAGGCACTTAGGTTTAACCCACTCACTCCATAATAGCCTACCTTCATAATTAACCCTTAGTAAACCCCCTTGAGCCTAACAAGCCATTCATTGATTTACCCTCAATATTAACCCATAACCCATTATTGTTGAAATGCCCTCAATTAATTTGATCCATATTTTTTTCTAGATTCGATTTGAATAAATTGCTTAGCTATGTTTTATTTTTAGAAAAGTTCTATAATATTTGATAAGTTATAAAAAAATTTATGAAATTATGTAATGCTTAGATTAAAACGATGTTATCCATGAAGAAAAGCTCAATTAGAAATGTAAATTGTCAATTGTAGTATTTTTCTAGTTAGGTAATTTTTCAATTCAATCTTGATTCTAACCTTCTTTTTCAGCTTATGACCACACCCCCTAACCAAAGCCACGTTACAACCCTCTAAAGACCTTTTGATTGATGTATCATCTCAATATATAGTGGTGGTGAGTTGATTTTCACGCAAGCCTATGGTAATAACTTTTCATATTGACTAATGAGTGCTTCATTTGTTGTCCTTAAACACTTCGAGTGATTTGAGTGAATCGTTAGCGAGGATGTTGAACTCTGTGATATTTTGAATCAAAGGTGATTACTTAGATGAGGGGAGACACCTAATGTTTTCGTGATAAAATGCTCAACATGGAATGTTTGAAACTTTGATGTTCTTCTAGTCAAATTCTCAATGTATGATTACTTATGGTTTATTCTGAGATATTATTGACAGGAATTATAAGTTGAGAAAAATGAATTCTTAATTGTGAGTTGAGGTTTTTTTTAGGACAAGCAAACACTTAAGTGTGGGGGTATTTGATAAACCGTAATTTATACATATTTTTATCCCATGCTAAGCACATTTATGGATGATTTCTCCTTAGATTTGGTGAATTCAATGCTCCTAATCCTTTAATTTCATGTTTTTTACTTAGGTGAGCATAGGAGAGTAAAAAGAGCTATAAACGGGCCGAAAATGGAGAAATTGGGCCAACGTGGGAAATCAACATAGCCTGGACTTCCCTACACCTGTAGACCACATGGAAGTGTCTATTCAATAGACTCTAACATGGTTTGAAGCACTCGCACACGGGCGTGTCCCTGTCGGGCCCAAGTCTAGTTCTAATTGGAAAAGGGCACTTTGGAGGGCTTGAAGGCATTCTAAAGCCTATTTAAACACACTAGAGGAGGACAAAAAGGGACACATAAGGTAGGAGGCAAGGAATTACTCGGAGAAAGCCGATTGATCCATCTGAGAAGCCAGATTCTCCTTTATGACTGAATATCTCCCTTCAATTTCCTTCAGGATTTTTTGGGTTTTCTTTATGTTTTGTTATTATTATTATTCTGAGATGCTTTCTTTTACACTTATGAACTAAATCCCCTAAATGCCTAAGGGGAATGAAACCTAAGACGGATCTTGTTATTAATTTCTGAATTATATGATAAATATTTGACTTGTTCTTAATTATGAGTTCTTAATTCTTACTTTAATGTTCCAGGATATTGATTCAAGTATTGATGTGCTTATTTAGAGGAGCAAAAGTCCCTGTCTAAGAGTAGATCTAGCATAATTAAGCGGAGTTGATTGCACCCCTAGACATAGGGCGACGTAATTTTGCCATATTAGGGTGAAACCTAATAAGGGAATCCATAGAACGAGTTAATGCAACACTAGGGGTTTTAATTAGAAAGAGATTTTTAGACGTTGTTAGTCTCTCGAGAGATAATAATATAACTTAGGGATTTCTACAGATCAAGTTAAGTGAATAAATCGTCTGATTCAGTGTCAAATAACAAGTGTAGTCTAGGTGGATTTTCCCTTGGGTATTGTCCAAATCAATCAGTTTTTCCCAAAAGTATTTCCCTAATTTTCTTTCTATGCATTCTTAGTTTAGTTAATTAATTTAGATAAAACAAACCCCTTTATTTTTAGGCTAGATAATAAAAAGAGAGTCAATACTAGTACTTTTAGTTCCTGTAGGTTCGACATCTCGGTCTTGCTATAAACTATACTACTGTTCAATAGGTACGCTTGCCTTCATCGCGATAATAGCTAGTTTTTAAGTACGGTCAGTTATAAATCTAAAACTTATCACGATTTGACGATCATCAGCAGTTCAGTCAAGGAGTGGTATTCAGCCTTTGTCAACAGTTCATTTAGGGTTAATCTCACTCTTGCAAGTAAGGCAAGTGTTGGTGTAGTAATTTTGATAATAGTAGATAGGGGATGTTAATCCTATTGCTTTAACTAATGGAGTATTTTTTGTGGAGTGTAGTCTTTGGACTCGAGGGCTGTTTGTGCAACTTCGTTTAATGTGTATTCACGCCCCTCTTTGTTGGAAATCGACAAAAGACGAAAAGCTGAAACTTCGACAATTGAGGCCTCACGAGTGTGTGATTGCTCATGTGGTAAATCGAGCCCACAAATTAGGCGCGATAGGCTATTGAGCCCACCATAGGCGTTCTCATGTACTGGGCTATTTTGGGCCTCGATGGGCCAAAATGGGTCGTGTAAGCCCAATGGGCTCGTAGGCCCACACATATATAATCTAAGGTAAGTGAAAAATAATAAACTGGGCTATGGTGTTCACCTAGCCGTGACTGAAATTTGGCTAAATGGGCCACACGAGCGTGTGGGCCCACTTGGGCTGAGTAATGGGCCTTGTGCCCATTTTCACCGTTTTGACCATCTAGGTTACTTGAGTTACTCTAGGCGATAGCAGACCATCTATGAGGTCGTAATCTGTACTGGGACCCCAAAATTTGTAAAATGACCAAAATACCTCTAAAGGGTAAAATGACTGTTTTGCCCCTCGAGGGTAAATGACTGATTTGTCTGTGATTTGTATGACTAATTTTGTGCATGACATTCTGTATACATGACATATTGCTTGGGATTTGGATATTGGTTTGGAGGAAGAAACAGTATTGGTGGCTGTGCCACATATTCTGATATTAGCAGCTTTGCTGCGACTCTACTTAGTGCTACAACCGGTGCTAATACTGTAAGGGTAGGGATGGCGTGGGTGATTTATTCCCCACAGGTAGTGCAGGGTTAGGTGGGTTGTCATGCATTATTCATATGGGTTTGATATTGAAATGTGCTAGGCCCAACTAATACTGGTTCTGATATGGGCTAGGCCCAACCAATATTGATTCTGAAATGAGCTAGGCCCAATTAAGACTCTGATGGGTTGAGACCCAAATGTTAATGAACTAGGCTTTGGCCCACATATATACTGAATTGGACTGTACTGTTACTAGATAGGGCTCAAGCCCAAAATGGTTCTAAATTCTATTTTTGACTGACTGTTTGGATGCTAGGGGATTACACACTGAGTTTACATAAACTTACCCCCTTTATTAACTTTGTAGATAATCCCCAGAAATAGATGGATAGGTGCTGCGAGAAACTCAGAGATGGCCACACACTGCTTATGTTTTCAGATTTGTTTATTCACTGTTGAGTATTTTTTTATATTTGGGTTGTAATAAAGCCTATCTTAATTCTGGTTTTTCTTTTAAACTTTGGGATTTTATCTACTATGTTTTCTAATTGTTAGAAGTAGATCGCGGTTTTCCAAAGGAACAACTATTTTCAAAACACTACGTTTTCACAACTAGACTTTTAAACATCACGTTTTCGTAAATCGGTCACTTCCAAAATTAGCTTCCGTAACCCAAAAAGGAATTTTGGGAATAAAATTAGTAAGTTTTCAATGTACTACATTTCAAATAAGAAGGGTTTCTAATGTAAACAATGTTTTCGAAAAAACACTTCAATGTGACATGCCAGATTCGGGCCTAACTTCTAGGTCGGGTTTGGGGTGTTACATTTAGTGATATCAGAGCCAGATTGCAAAGCTAGGTTGTGGGCTGGGTTTTCAAAACTAGAATTTTTGAAAGAATTGTTTTAAAAGATCTGGAGTATTTGAACTATTTTACTGGATGTTTCTTGAAAGTGTGGTTCACCAAGTCTTCGATGCCGAATCCGCAAGTTTTCTGCATATTGTTGTTTGCTTTAAAACTATTATGCAATAGGAAACACTATGATTACTTTAGAAATTTGAACATACTACTCTAGTTAGAGTAAATTATGAAACCATAGGAAACTAAGACTGTAGTGAGCCTAGGATTGCGAAAAGAACTCTTAACTACTACTATCATAAAACATCTACTTAATTACTAAAACTATGAGCTAAATTGCATAAAATTTCTAAACCAGATTATACGTAAAATGATCATGAGCACTAGAAGGGTTGCAAGAGGCCGCGGCAGAGGCCGTGGAGGTGCTAGAGCTGGATCATCGGCATCAGGGTACATGCTAGACGTTGAGGAGAGGGAAGCACCGACTTCACTGGTGGCTGAGATAGGGTCGTTCAACCGAGCTACTGGGGATAACGCACTGTCCCAGGTGATGCTTCGTATTTTGGAAAGGGTTATTGATACTGTTGGGTCAAGTACTGTTACTGGGGGCTGTGGTTCAGTTACAGAATGACTCCGGTTAAATGGAGCAGAGATCTTTAGGGGAGTTTCTAGGGTGGTTCGTAGTGTGGGAGAATATTGGTTACAGGCCACCGAAAGAATTTTGGACGACCTCGACTGCACGCCAGAACAAAAGTTGAAGGGTGTCGTGCCCTTGCTAAGGGATAAAGCTTACCAGTGGTGGCTTACGGTAAAAGAGGGTACCTCATGTGATCAATTGACCTGGGAGGTCTTCAGGTCCACGTTTCAGGGAATGTATGTAGGCGCTAGCTATGTGGAAGCTTGTAGAAAGGAATTTCTAAATTTGGTTCAAGGGGATAAATATGTGGTAGAATGTAAGGCGAAGCTCTTACGACTTAGTCTCTATGCTCATGGAATGATGGCAACAGAATATGAGCACTGTGTTTTGAGGATGGCCTCAGAGATAGTCTTCAGGTTTTGATAGCTCTCCAAAGGGAGCGATATTTTGTTACGTTAGTGGAAAAGGCGAAGATCGCTGAGGAGGTGAAACGCGTGGAACGCCAGAACTGTGAAAAGGAAATAGGGGGAAGTAAGAGGGATTCAGAGCCCTCAGGTTCATTTAGCAGGTCTAGGAAAAAGGCCAGAGTTGATGGGCTAGTCCAAGTTGGGGCCCCTGTTGCTGTTACGAGATTGTGCAGATTGTGGGAGTAGGTATCTTAGCTAGTGCTGGAAAAAGATTGGAGCCTGTTTAAGGTGTGGATCGATGGAGCACCGTTTCAAAGAGCCTCCTCAGTGGCTGAATTTTGCACAAACTGCTGGTATGGGTAATGTACAGCCACAGAGGGGTGCTCTAGAGGCTGTGGTTAAGGTAGGGGTAGAAACGGTTTGGGTCGTGGAGCACCAGGAGGAGGTACTGGTCATACTGAAGTGAGGCAGCCAACTTTGGTTTATGCAGTATGTCGCCGAGAAGACGAAAACACTCCAAATATGAATACTGGTACGTACTTTATCCATAGTGTACTATTTCTCTATATTGAAATTAGAATTAGAGTGCACAGTAGAAGAGTGGTGGTGCGACTATTGGATAGTTGGAAATTTTGAGGACAAAATTTCTTTAAGGGGGTAGAGCTGTAACACCCCGAATTTGGGCCTAGAAGAAAAGGGCATCGCATACCAGAGGAATTGGAATATAGTTGTGCAAGTGAATGACACAATTAAATGTCTACTTTGGTGGTTAATGGCCATGAGAAGTGTTGGAGAAAATCTTAGGTTCAAACCTGGGCTTTAGCGAAAAATTTGGTTTTAAGTGAATAAAACCCTGGATGCTTGGAAGTAGGCCTTCTAAATTATTGTGTTAAATAATGACACAAGGAAGCATGTGTTCTAGTGGTTGTGGCGTCATTAAGGTTGCAAGGGAGCCTGGGTTCAAGTCTTGGCTCTTGCAATTTATTTTGGTTTTTCTTTTAAAGGAACCTAGACTTTGGCCTATAGACCTTATAATTAATTGAGGATATTTTGTAACACTAAAGAGCTTGTGGCAAGGAGGCAAGTGGTGTGTTGAGCTATTGAGGGGGGCTTGGGTTCGAATCCCCTTGCAAGCAAAACGCAATTATTTTGCTACATGGGGATGGTAAGTGGTTGAATTAGATTGAAACTCCGAAAGGTTGTTGTGGACTTGGTAAAAGGGTGAAGTTTGAACTGGTCATGGTTGCTGAATTAAATTTGAATTGGGGGAAGCTGGAGTACATTAAAGAGGGATTTGTGGAGAAAATCAAGGAAATTGGAATTGGGAGAATTGTAGTCGAATGAAGAGGTTTGAGTATGACAAATTCAGCTAAAGGTGCTCAAGAGCTATTGTTTTTCTTGTGGTCGAATGGTGTTGGGGAGGGGTTTTCTTTCAGGTTTTGGCATTTTACTTACTCGACTTTTACCAGTTAGTTCTATCACTTTTTGCATTTTGGGCTTTTAACTATTGGTTTTATCTTTGGCCGACTTCTCCATCTTCCCCTCCCTCTTCTAGTTTGTTGGTGACCGAATAACTTGTCTCTCTTTTCTTTCTGCACCTCTTTTCTTCTGCTAACCACTTCTCTTATCATCCTTCCCTTATTTTAATCCTTTACCAAATACTTCTTCTTTTATCTTCTCTCCTCTTATAACCTTTTCACCGTTTGGTACTGTGACAGTGGTGGCATAACTTGTTTTCCCTACCTCTACTTCTGGCTTTTGCAACTAATTTTGGGCAATCGATAGGTGCTTGTCTCCCTCTTTGTTCTTTTCTTTTCATGGTGTAGTAATCTCTCTTATACCTTCTTACTGCTGTTTATCGCTAGAAGCGTGTGGGTACTGAACCTTGCCTCTATCATTTGGATTTTCACTTTAGGAATACGGACGACTACTTTATTTCCACAACTAATTTCACATTTTCGGTAAGTGATTATATTGGTTCAATCTATATGTGATCGATATCGATATAGGTTAATGGAGTTCGGTTGTATACAGCTCAGTCAAGGAGTGGTATTCAGCCTTTGTCAACAGTTCACTCAGGGTTAATCTCACTCTTACAAGTAAGGCAAGTGTTGGTGTAGTAATTTTGATAAGAGTATAAAGGGGATGTTAATCCTATTGCTTTGACTAATGGAGTATTTTTGGTGGAGTGTAGGCTTTGGACTCGAGGACTATTTGTGCAACTTCGTTTAAGGTGTGTTTTCACGCCCCTCTTTGTTGGAAATCGGCAAAAGCTGAAAAGTTGAAACTTCAGCATCTAAGGCCTCAGGAGTGTGTGATTGCTCGTGTGGTAAACTGATCCCACAGATCAGGGGTGATAGACTATAGAGGCCACCACGAGCGTTCTCGTGTACTGGGGTTGTCCTGGGCCGAAATGGGCCGTGTGGGCACAATAGGCTCGTGGGCCCTACACGTATATAATCTGCGGTAAGTGACAAATAATAAACTGGGCTATGGTGTTCGCATACTCGTGACTGAAATTGGGCTAAATGGGCCACACGAGCATATGGGCCCATTTGGGCCAAGTAATGGGCCTTGGGCCCATTTTTACCGTTTTGACCATCTAGGTTACTTGAGTCACTCAAGACGACGGCAGACCATCTATGAGGTCGTAATCTATACTGGGACCCCAAAATTTGTAAAATGACCAAAATACCCCTAAAGGGTAAAATGATTATTTTGCCCCTCGAAGGTAAATGACTGATTTGTCTGTGATTTGTATGATTGATTTTGTGCATGACATTCTGTTGGGATTAGGATATTTTTATGGAGGAAGAAACCATATTGGTGGCTGTACCACATACTCTGATATTAGCAGCTTTGCTGCGACTCTAGTTAGTGCTGCAACTGGTGCTAACACTGTAGGTGTAAGGATGGCGTGGGTGATTTATTCCCCACAAGTAGTGCATGGTTGGACGGAGGCAAGTGCAGGGTTGGGTGGGTTATCATACATTATTCATATGGGTTTGATATTGAAATGGGCTAGGCCCAACTGATACTGGTTTTGATATGGGCTAGGCCCAATTGATATTGATTCTGAGATGGGCTAGGCCCAATTAAGACTATGATGGGTTGACACACAAATGTTAATGAACAGGGCTTTGGCCCACATATATTTTGAATTAGACTGTACTGTTACTGGATAGGGCTCAAGCCCAGAATGTTTCTAAATTCTATTTTTGACTGACTGTTTGGATGCTAGGGGATTACACATTGAGTTTACGTAAACTCACCCTATTTATTAACTGTGCAGGTAATCCCTAGCGATGATGGATCGGTGCTGCCAAGGACTCGAAGATGGCCACACACTACTTATGTTTTCAGATTTTTTATTTACTGTTGCGTATTTTTTTATATTTGGGTTGTAATAAGGCCTCTTTAATTCTGGTTTTTATTTTAAACTTTAGGATTTTATCTACTATATTTTCTAATCTTTAGAAGTAGATTGCAATTTTCCAAAGCAACAATTGTCACGTTTTTGTAAATCGGTTACTTCCAAAATTAGCTTCCGCAACCCAAAAAGGAATTTTAGGAATAAAATGAATTAGTTTTCAATGTACTACGTTTCAAATAAGAAAGGTTTCTAAAGAAAACATGGTTTTCGAAAAAACACTTCAATGTGACACGCCAGATTCAGGCTTAACTTATGGGCCGGATTTGGGGTGTTACATAACATATGAAAATTTTTGGAATCCTAAAAAAAAAATTCAACCATACAGGGGTCACACGCCCATGTGAACAGGCCGTGTTCCTAAACTGCTCCAGACACACCCGTGCCTCAGGTTGGGTGGAAACCGAGCATACATACTGATTTGTATCACATGGCTGAGGACACGCCCATGTTCCAGGCCGTGTGAAAACTGGAGGGTATACTGACTTGGCCACACGACCGACCACACGCCTATGTGCCTAGGCCATGTAATTCACTAACTTGATTTCTAAAGCGTCATCAGGGGACACATGACTGTGTGTTGTACACGGCTGAGACACATGCTCGTGTCTCTACTCATGTGGACAAAAAGGCTAATTTGCCACCCCAACTTCAATGTACCTACACAAAGCAAAATGTACAATTTCCATACACAAAGAGTAGCCAAATCAATCCCAATGCATGCACAATTCATGCTATACAAATACAAATACAACCATTTCACTTATTCAAATATATACCAAGGCAACATGATTTTAACCTTAATTCATACAATATATATACTACTTAATATTCACAACCGAAAACCATCCTCAACTCAATCAATTCATTCACTGTAATACATACTATTTAACTACCAAATTGATATATAAATTCATACCACAATAAGACCTTTCTCAAGCTTTCATCCACCATAATTAAAATAACCATTTTAACTTCTATAATGTCTTCGTTACAACCATGCCAAAGAAAACCATCTCACAAGGCATTATAAACATCTTACAAAAGTCATTAACAACCATTTCTAATAGCCAAACTCACATCAATATTAACATTATTTACAAGCCAAATCTCATGGCTATAATCACAACCAAAATACCACATCTAGCCTGTACATGCCATATACCACAAATGTATAATCCAAAAGTACCAACTTTGATGTTTGATAGTGCGATGATGTTCTCGACGACTCTTGGATTCGAGCAAGCCTTGATTCACTATAAAATATAGAAAAATAACATAAAGTAAGCTTTGTAGATTAGTAAGCTCGTCTGTGAATAACTTAATTCATTGAATAAATGCAAATCAACCAATTACACATGACAAAACCATATACGCATTAACTACAAACCTTTCTCATGTCTCAAAACATGATCAAATACAAACTCATCAAACTTTCACTATTTAATACTCGAATAAGTTCTGCACATACCTGTATCGCCTCGTACTAACCTCTTTCTCAACCATATCATTCATTTACCCGTTGAACCATTCAGAATAGAAATCGAATACTCAGGAGTCTCGTACGATAAGTACTTATTCTGTGGCCAGTAGCCAAATCAAGGTAACTTATCCGAAGAACTATTATCATGGCTCGAAGCCAAACCATCTGATATGCATGGCCCGAAGCCAAATCGGTAAAATACACACCCGAAGTGCTAATATCATGGCCCGAAGCCATCAATGTATCACTTACTGACATGTCAATAGTATCCAAAACTATTCTTAAGGTTCAACCGGGCTTTCACACATTTTGTTTCTATCATCAAATGCATTCGTAGAGTCATTTTCACAATTCATACATTATCCATAATCCCGTTTTAACAATTTATGCAATATTAAAGCATTTTAACATACATTTATAATGTAATCATCACATATGAACTTACCTCGTATTCGAAATTGACGAATCAGGTCGACTACTCGATGACATTACTTTTCCCCCAATTTAAATCCGAATTCTTTCTTTCTTGATCTATATGAGTTCAAAATTAACTTATTTTTTCATTTACTCATTCAGTTAATCTAAAAATACACATTTGGGCATTTGCACATTAGCCCCTAAACATTCACACTTTTAACAATTTAATCATTATTTCACAAAACACAAAATTCACACAATTTCAATAAACCCAAGCTTGGCCAAATTATTTATAGGTTCCTAGTAGCCCAAAACTTCCATTTATTTCACTTTTCAACCACTCAATTTGTACTTTTCATAATTAAATCCCTATTATGCATTTTCATCAAAAATCACTTAACAAAACATGTAAAACTATCATCAAGCTTTCATATTTCAACATTAAACATCAAAGAACACATAGATTCAACAATGACAACTCTCAATATCTTTAACAGTTTCAAAATTAAAGGTACGGGCTAGCTAGATTGAGCTATAACGATTACAGAAACATAGAAATCATCGAAAGCCGAGCTAAAATTGTACCTTCATCAAGTTAGGAATGTGCCGAACCTTAGAAAGCTTCAAACCCTTTCTTTCTTTTCTATTTTTAGCTGCTAAAAAGATGAATGAAATGAATGAAATGAAATTATAACTTAATGACTAATTTACCATTATAACCTTTGTTATAAACATATAAAAACATATAATGGATGGCCATAATTGTCCACCTACACTAATCATGGGCTAATAACATTATAAAGACCTTTGATTTATTAAATCATAGCAATTAAACACCTTTAACAAGTAGAATGAAACTTTTGCATTTTATGCGATTCAAACCTTTTTGTCAAATTAACCAACCAATCGATAAAATTAGCTCACGAAATTTTCACACATATCAAATAACATGTTGTAAATACTGAAAATAATAATATTAAAATAATATTCTAACATCGAAATTGTGGCTTCAAAACTAGTTTTCCAATTTAGTTAAAATCGTGCTGTTACTATTGTTAACTGTTGCCATAGTCATTTTTTTATGAAATTATTTACTTCCAATTTAGTTTATTTCTAACATTACTAAGTTATTCTTTTTAAGTTTGTGATTTTCTTTTCAGGTGTTTATGAGCATAGATTGGATTATTGATTTACTCCTTGTAAACCTTGAAATTGAGCGAACTTTTGGACAAAGAAGTCACGAACGAACAGCTCAAAGACAAGTCGAGATGGACCTTGGAAAATTAGAACCAAGCCCAATGTAATGAAGCCGATCATGTACAAAATCCCATCCTCATTTTCGATGATAGGGATTGATGCATCAGACAATATGCTATGCCACTTTTCAGTGATTTAAATCCAGGAATTTGAAGGCCAGATGTTGAGGCAACCTAATTTGAATTGAAACCAGTGATGTTTCAAATGCTCCAAATGGTGGGCCAATTCAGTAGTATGCCCACAAAAGATCCACATCTCCACCTTCGATTGTTTATGGAGGTGAGTGATTCATTCAAGATAGCTGGTGTGACTGAAGACGGATTAAGGTTGAATATGTTTCCGTACTCGTTGCAAGAACAAGCACGGGCATGGCTCAATTCATTGCCACCAAGTTCCATATCTACATGGCAAGAATTAGCAGAGAGATTTTTGGTTAAGTATTTTTCGCCTAAACGCTAAGTTGAGGAATGAGATCACAACTTTTCAACAATTGGATGATCAATCTATGTATGAGTCTTGGCAGCGATTCAAGGATTTACTTCGTGTAACACCCCTTACCCGCATTCGACACTAGAACAGGGTACAAGACATTACTGGACTTAAACACAAGCAAACATACACTTTCGGGTTATAAATTTGCGTTCAAATTTAAAACTATTTGTATTCAATCACAATGTCCCTATTACGAGCCTACGAGGTCAAAAACATACTTTGGAAGTGGTTCGGGACTAAACCGAGAACTTCAGAAATTTATACAACACTTAGAATTTTTTTGCTAAAATAGGGGTCACACGCCCGTGTGGCTTGAGACACGCTCGTGTGGGCAAGCCACGTGGTCACACACGCCTGTGTCCCTAACCCTTGTAACTCCTTGTTTGTCACCCAAGAACAAATTGAAGTCATACGACCAAGACACATGCCCGTGTCCTGAGGCCATGTCCTTTACACGGTTGAGACACACGCCCATGTCTCTGCCCGTGTGCTCAATATTGAGCATTCTATTTTGCAATAATTTAGGTACAAGGGACACATGTCCGGATCACATGCCCATGGGGTTGACCATGTGTCACACACGGCCTAGAGACACGCTCGTGTGTCTACCCATACGGATAAAAACAAGGCTATTTACCAAGCCATTTTGCCACCCTTACTTGCACATATTTACTCAACATCACAAGGCACAAACTTAAGCATGAAGAGTGACCAAATAATCACAACCAAGACAATAACATGTCATTCTCATACCATTTTTAAACATGCTTAAAACATCAATCTTTCCACATCAAATTATACAAGTTTCCACATTCACAAATGACATTAATACAAATATGCTCAAAAGCAACATTAGCCAACTTCTAAGGCTACATGCAAAATGAACCATGAACCATTCACATACTAGTATCATATTAACATTTATCATACACACAACATTTATCATGCCATAAATCACATTTCCAAGTATTTCACATTCACCAAGCACACCATGATCATATCACCAAAGGCATTTACATATATATGAATATACTTAGGCTTACAACCATGTTATACAAACAAGCCAATCTACATGGCCAAATATTGAAACAAGCCTTTGACCCTTACAAGCCAATACATTGGCTAAAGTCATAATGACACATATAACAATTAACTTAGTCCCTATGCATGCCATAAACTCAAAATACTTGAATTCAACAATACCCAAAATTGATAGCTTGATAGTGTGATTGGAACTCTGACGATCTCCAACTCATGCTAGTTTAAAAACCCTATAAGATAAAGGAAAGGAAAAGGCGGTAAGCTATATAGCTTAGTAAGTCCGCATGAAAATAATAAGCAACTCTTATTAAACATTTATCAAGTTCAACAATTTAAATATAGAATAATACCAATTGCTATAAATCTCATAGTTATAATTTTATTCAATCACGATGTTTACTCTATTAACTTATAAGCAAAATTTAACATATCTTAGCATTAGACTAACAACCATAATCTCTCTTTCATAACATATCATAGCAATTAACAAGTCATTACAAACGTCATAGTAAACATCACATTAAATTATGTGTATTCACATTTCAAGCATATATTTTAACAGTTTTCAATTGTTCCAAGTTTATCTTCTCATACTTCCATAATCATTTTAATAGACAATTTTACCAATCTTTCCTTTTTTCTTATATCCAATAGATCATAACTCAGGTGAATAAAACACACAATATCATAACTCAATTTGGCCAGAAAGCCAAACACATGGTCTTCAACTGAATTTACCATGAATTTTATACGTCACAAGCATAGGCCAACAATCACAAGCTTTCACAAAACATTCTCATGAAAATCATGAACTCATAATATCAAGAATCAATGCTACAAACTTATGTACATACCTGTACAAGTTCGTAATACTTACATGCTCTTTCTCTTCTTTAACATACCCATTAAATTTTCCATTGAACCACTTGGAATACTAAAGGATACTTAGGAATCTCGTATTCACAGTACAGTTCCAATGCCATATCCCAGATATGGTCTTACATTTAATCTCGTATCGATGCCAATAGCCCAGCTATGGTCTTACACAAAGTCTCATATCAATGCCATATCCCAGATATGGTCTTATACGAAGTCTCATACTGATGCCATAGCCCAGATATGGTCTTACACGTAGTTTTAGTAACCCTAACGTCCTGACATTTCTATCCTATCTATTCCAAAGGTTCAATCGGGACTTTCGCTGTATCGAACATTTATCGGTCATTTTCGTAGTGTCGTACTCAATAATATATCATTTACCACAATCATTTCAAGTAGGCAATTATACATATATAATTTAATGCTTATTAAACATACGAACATACCTCGACATCAAAAAGGCAAAAAGGACCTAACCGTCAAATACTCATTTTCCCCTGTTCTAAGTCTGAACCTAGTTTTTCTTGATCTATATTGTCACATTAGACTTATTTAATCATTAAACTATTCAAATCTGCCCAAAAATACATTATGGCAAAATTTACATTTTTGCCCCTAAAATTTCACATTTTTACATTTTAGTCCCTAGACTCGTAAAATGATTTTCATCAAATTTCTTCATTACCCAAGCCTAGCCAAATCTTTATTGTACTCATACCAGCCCACATTTTCATTAAATCACACTTTTACTACTTATTTTATAACTTTTACAAATAAGTCCTTTCAAGTGTTTTCACAAAAAATCACTTAGCAAAAGTTGTTTATCATACACCAAACATATATTTTCTACCATTAAACATCAAAATACACAAATATCCATCATGGGTCAAATTGTAGACTTTGATTATGTCTTAAATTAAAGGTAGAAATAGATAGATCTTGTTACGAGGATTTTAAAAACATAAAATCATTAAAAACGAGTCTAGAACGGACTTACAATCGAGCTTGGAAGCTTAAAAAACCCTAGCCATGGTTTCCCCCTTATGACATTCAGCCATGGGTTAGAAGATGGACAAAGTTTGGCCTTTAATTTGGCTTTTAATTCATTTTATTACCAAATTACCAAAATACCCTTCATGAAAAACTTTAAAAACATACCTAACCATGTCCATTTTTGTACAACAACTTAACCAAAGGTCTAATTACCATTTAAGGACCTTCAATTTAAAATTTCATAACTATTGGACACCTCTAGCATGTAGAACTCAACTTTTGCACTTTTTACAATTTAGTCCTTTTGACCAAATTGAAAGCGCAAACGTCAAAATTTTCGAAGAAAATTTTCATGAAATCATTCCATAAAATTTTAGACCATTAAAATATAATAAGAATAAATTTTTCTACGTCGAATTTTTGGTCCCAAAACCACTGTTCTGACTAGACCAAAAGTTGGGTTGTTACAACTCTCCCCCTTTAGGGATTTTCGTGCCCAAAAATCTTACCAGAAAAGAGATTAGGGTAATGTTCTCGTATTTTCCTCTATCTCATCAAAGAGTCCTCTTCGAGGGCAATACTTCCAGAAACACTTTGTTATCAATCTGAAATCCAATATCTTAAATTTTCAAATCTGTATACTAAGTCTGAAGTTGCTTTCAACTTTCATGAATCACTTTGACCCTTTTTCCTCAGAGTCACAAATCAATTCCACTTCGTAGGTTTTCTTTTTCCAATTACCTTTGAACTCTGAAACACAATGTTGGAGCATACCGCCAAAGATTTGAATTACTCTATGAATGAACAAATGAGCTACTACTGAGTCTCGTACAACATTTTCTGTATAAGCTCTAGATAATTCATTTCACGAATTCTATCTCGGAGTACTAATACAAAAATTAGAATCAGAAGTCGTATCACACTGTATTCGTTTAGTGTACCACTTACTATAACATTTCTGAGGTTCTGAATCTTGCAAAGAAAACTTCGCTTTCGCTTTTTAATCCAGCTAGATTCTGACTACCATCAAATAAGATTATTCATGTAACCAACACTCATCAAATGAACAAAGGTTTTCCATTCAAGCATATGCAACAAAATTTACTTCCCCAAAGGGTAATCGATAACTACTCACAATCTTTCAATAGTTCAAGCTATCAACGTTGTCTAAATTTTAGATTTTTTTGTAGCATTAGATACTTTATACTCTTGGAATCAAGAAGCATAAGATGTTTTTCGTCGAACAACCGAAGTCATCAATTCTCAAAACAGACATAATAGTGGTCGACTCTAAATCACCCATCGGTCAACTATTTTCATGAGATTTTAATCATCAGAAAGCATAAACTATCACTTCACATTCTTGTATTAGAACACATTCCAATCCGTTCGATAGTGCATTACTGAAAAAAATCACAAATTCTTTATTCAATTCAAACAGAACCCAGAACCAGTGCTTTAGTTAACAACACCTTCAACTATTTTCAACTTTACTCACATGCAACAGACCATTCAAACTTTCACAAGTGTGATAACTTTATCAATTGGAACAACTTTAACTCATAACAACATCATTCAATTAGAACAAATCTAATAAGTATATCTCTATATCACACTTCCTAGCATATGAATTCTTTCCTCAAACTGTCTGTCTATTCACCCAAGAATGTATAATATTTTATTTGCTTACCTGAGGATAAACTTAAATGCATATAACTCAAGTTACCTTTCAACTGACCAGCTCGCTCAGATAAAAACAATTGAATCGATCTCAACTATCAAATAATAACTTATTAAAATACTCATTTCCTCGTGCTGTTAAACAAATCAAACATACAATCTTTTATAACACCCTTAACATGCTAATCAAAGATCTTTACAACTGTATTATCTCAAGGAAACAAAATATCCTGATTGAACTCCTTAATCTTAATCAAACTTAACTGAGAAAAGAAATCCATCATACAATTTGAGCTTGAGCTTCCATTATCTATACCTTTGACGATGACAATTCCTTTCATGAAAATTAGAGAATTCCTGATCCTACTATCACTATCACACTTCAACTAACAGGGTAGTCGTGTAACATCTACCCCACTACCCTACTGCTGCGCACTCTGATCCTACTATCACTATCACACTTCAACTAGAACTTGAAACATCTCATACATACAACACTTATTCACTGAAGTAGACACATATTTATCACACATATATACAAGTTCTATATCCAAACATCACATGCACATAAAATAAATACCAAATTTAAATTCAGACCAATATCTAAGGAATCCATAGTATTTCAATTTCTAAATAGACAAAAGTATTCAGAAGACTTACAGATTCGGCGTCGGAGACTCGGTGTGCCACACTTTTTAAGAGAAATACTTCAAACAAACCACGTGGTTGAAAATAATTTTCTAAAATTCAACCTTTGAAAACCCAATCCACAACCGAGTTGTTGCAACCCAGGCTCTGATACCACTAAATGTAACACCCCAAACCCGGCTTGGAAGTTTGGCTCGAACTTGGCATGTCACATTGAAGTGTTTTTCGAAAACCATGTTTCCATTAAAAACCCTTCTTAAAAATTAAAAACTTATACCCTTTTTAAACCTTGTTAGCAAACCTCAGCTGAATAACATTCTTAACAACTTTGTAAAAATCTTGGTAGTTGCGAAAACTTACTTTAAAAACAATTGCAGTTACGTGATGTTTTGAATAACAGTAGTTGCTTTGGAAAATCGTGTTCTAATACTAGCAATTATAAGAACAATAAATAAAATTCCAAATTTGAAATCCAGAAAATTACAACGGCTTTACTACAACCCACATAAAATAATTTAAAGGTGATAATCAAAACTGTAACATAAACAGTGTGTGTGGCTTCCTCCGAGCCCCTAGCAACCCCAATTCATCTAAGGCTGGAAATTACCTGAAAGGTTAATAAACGGGGTGAGTTTACAAAAACTCAGTGTGAAATCCCCTACTATAAAAAGGAACAGTCAGTCATCTAAAAGAATTAAAAGTCTGGCCCCAGCCTTACTTACAATTTCAGTACCAATCGGGTCTTAGCCCATTACAATAGACAGTACCAGATGGACCTTAGCCCATTACAGAATAAGAAACATTATCAGAATTGGAACCAAAATGAGAATCAGAATCAGAATCAGTAACAGAATCAGAATCAGAATCAATATTAGTAACAGAATCAGAATCAGAATCAGAATTAGGTGACAGAAACAGAATCAGAATCAGTAACAGAATCAGAATCAGAATCAGTATTAGTAACAGAATCAGAATCAGAATCTGAATTACGTGACAGAATCAGAATCAGAATCAGTATTAGTAACAGAATCAGAATCAGAATGTAAATGCAATCCCAACCCAATCCAGCCGTATACACCCCCGTACCAACCTTACACCATGTGGGGAGACAACTCGACCCACCCATCCGCTACACACCATAGAATTTGCAGCATGGCTGCCAGAACAGATATCGTGACAGAGTCACCAGATACAGATATTGTGGCAGAGCCACCAGAATCAGATAATGTGGCAAACCCACCTAACAGAATACGTGGCACAAAGCCATAGATAACTGTAATAACTTCGGCATATAGCCATCAGTGACGGTAATATAACTGGCGCACAGCCTTCGGTAAATATGATCGACACGGAGTCGTCAACAAATATGTTAGGCACATAGCTACAGGTAAATACATTTGGCACGAAGCCATAGTCAAGGTGGCACAAAGTCATATTTAGGTTGGCACAAAGCCATTAATAACGGGTCTATAATGGGCACGAAGCCCACAACAACGGCACACAGCCTTCGGTAGCGTAATCGGCACTTAGCCATCGATCGGTCAACAGATATTGTGACAGAGTCACCAAATACAGATATTGTGGCAAAGCCACCAGAACAGATATTTGTGGCATAGCCATCAAAACACTTCCTCCGTAAAAAATCCCAACCCATGCAACATGTCATGTATGCAGAATGTCATGCCCATATTTGAATCAAACAATCACAGTAAAGTCACTCATATCACCAACATATATTCACAATCAAATCCGTCAAACACACAGTCCAAGTCAGTCACTTGCCCACAAGGGCAAAACAGTCATTTAACACCCTAAGGGTAGAATGGTAATTTTACCCCACAAGGGTATCTCGGTAATTCTACCCTACAGGGGTATTTCGGTATTTCTACCCTACAAGGGTATTTCGATAATTCTACCCTACAGGGGTATTTTGGTAATTCTATCCTATAAGGGTATTTCAGTAATTCTACCCTATAGGGGTATTTCAGAAATTCTACCCTACAAGGGTATTTCAGTAATTTCACAATCAAGTGTAAAACGGTAATTCTGTAAATCGAGGGTAAAACGATAATTTTGTAAACTGAGGGTAAACCAGTAATTCTATAAATCAAGGGTAAAATGATAATTTTACAAATCGAGGGTAAAACGGTAATTCTGTAAATCGAGGGTAAAACAGTAATTCTCTAAACTGAGGGTAAAATGGTAATTCTGTAAATTGAGGGTAAAACGGTAAGTTTACAAATCGAGGATAAAACGATAATTCTATAAATCGAGGGTAAAACAGTAATTCTGTAAACTAAGGGTAAAACGGTAATTCTGTAAATCGAGGGTAAAACAGTAATTCTGTAAACTGAGGGTAAAACGGTAATTTTGTAAATCGAGGGTAAAACGATAATTTTAAAAATCGAGGGTAAAACGGTAATTCTGTAAATCGAGGGTAAAACGGTAATTCTAAAAATCGGGAGTACTTTGGTAATTTTACAAGTCGAGGGCATTTCAGTAATTGGTAAACTAAAGTATTCTAAACATGGATAACAATACGAATGGGCCTAAAGCCTATTTCGGCCCAAATGGGCCCACAAGCTCGTGTGGCCCTTTTAGCCAAAACCTAGCCACATATATGCGATTCACCTACCCTAGTCCAATATTTACTACACAATCAAACAACTTATCCAATTGGGCCCGTAGGCCCATTGGGCCCACATGGCCCCTTTCGACCCATCGCAGCCCGAAGTAGCCATCCAACAACAAGAGTAGTGATAAATACACACCTGATTGGAGACTGGAGTTAATCCACGCTCCGAGCACTCTTCGCTGACGCCCAACCCAAATGAGCACGCCATAAAGCGAAAGGGATCAACCAAGAAAGGTACCTTTACTCTCCTCATGGTTCTCTTTATTTAAAGCCAGCTTCCCATCCACTCTTATGTTAGCTTCCCGATGTGGGATCCCTCCAACATCAGAGTTTAAATTCAACACCAACTCTTGCCGCCCCCTGTTAGCAAAATAAATGCTCTTTGCTTGCTATGGGATTCGAACCCATGCCTCCCCTCAAATGCTCCACACGCCACTTGCCACTAAGCCACGAGGCTTTTTGTGTCACAATTTCTCCAACAATAATCTTAAGGCCTACCTACTACACCCAGGGTTTGATTCACCTTAAACCAAATTTTTTGCTAGAGTCCAGGTTTAAACCCAGGACTTCTCCAACACTTCTCAACACACTTAACCACTAAAACAAGCCTTCATTAACGAAATTTGCATGCACAACAGAATATTATAAGCTGCCTTCAACCGCTCCCATGCTCAAGGCCCAAAACTTCTAGGCCCAAATTCAGGGTGTTACACTATTCTTAACTCTAACCACATCATTAGCTATTTCACTACTGAGCTCTTTAGTCTCTCACTTGTGAGCTCATTCAACATAAATCTCGTGAAATTTCTCTATAAAATACCACATTGGTAAAGAGATAAGGTCATAAAGCCTCTAACTCGACTCTCATATATGTACACATGTGACTTAACATTCATCATCATCATAATATCATCACAATTATTCAATTTACTTCAGGAAAATTAACATGCATATTTACTTTTCGATTATCTTATTCAAACAAGTGAACTTATACATACTTTCCATAAATTTTGAGTAAGTTTACTTATCGCATTCACTTAATCAAACAAGTGAGTCACATAACATCATATGAATTCCAAACAAACATGGATGCTTATCACAATATAAACTTTCATTTCGTTTCATAAAATCACCATAATCCATTGGAATTCAATGTTCAACCGGAACAATGACATTTTACCCATATTTCTCAACTTATGGTTATTTCATTTTGTATATCGCCACATACATATCATGAACTCTTATTCATAATTTTCCAAGTTTTGACTCCTCACAAACACATTTTCAAATATCTTAGTATCACTTTCAGCGTTTTTGAAAGTAGCTCGGTTGGGAAGCATCTCTGCCTCAACAAAACAATTTCATCAAAGTTAGGAGATATCACAACAAAACAATTTCATCAAAGTTACGAGATATCACACTATCACAAGTTATTTATGGCATGTATAGCTAGACTCTCACATATGCTAGGTTAGTCTGAGAATCAACTAAACCACATCTCTAATACCACTAAATGTAACATCCCTTACCCACATTCGACGTTGGAACAGGTTACGAGGCATTACCAGAATTAAACATAAGCAAAAATACACTTCTAGGTTATAAATTTGCGTTCAAATTTAAGACTGTTTGTATTCAATCACAATATCCCTATTACGAGCCTACAAGGCCCAAAACATACTTTGGAAGCAGTTCGGGACTAAACCAAAAAATATAGAAATTTTTACAACACTTAGAAATTTTTTGCTAAAACAGGGGTCATACGCCCGTATGGCTTGGGACACGCCTGTGTGAACAGGCCATGTGGTCACACAAGCCCGAGTCCCTAACTCGTGTAAGTCTCTGTTTGCCACCCAAGAACAAATTGAAGTCACACGGCCAAGACACATACCCGTGTCCTTCACACGGCTAAGACACACGCCCGTGTCTCTGCCCGTGTGCTTGATACTGAGCATTCTATTTTGCAACAATTTAGGTGCAGGGGACACATGGCCGGATCACACACCCATGGCTAATCGTGTGTCACACACGGGCGTGTGTCACACATGGCCTAGACACGCGGGCTAGACACACGCTCGTGTGTCTACCCGTGTGGACAAAGACAAGGCTATTTACCAAGCCATTTTGCCACCTTCACTTGCACATATTTACTCACATCAAATGGCACAACCATAAGCATGAAGAGCAACCAAATAATCACAACCAAGACAATAACATGTCATGCGCATACCAAATTTAAATATGCTTAAAACAATAACCTTTCCACGACAAATTATATAAGTTTCCACATTCACAAATGACATTAATACTAATATACTCATAACCAACATTAGCCAACTTCCAAGGCTATATACAAAATGAACCATGAACCATTCACATACTAGTACCGTATTAACATCTATCATACACACAACTTTTATCATGCCATAAATCACATTTCCAAGTATTTCATATTCACCAAGCACACCATGATCATATCACAAAAGACATTTACATATATATGAATATAGTTAGGCTTACAACCATGTTAGAAAAACAAGCCAATCTACATGGCCAAATATCAAAACAAGCTGTTGACCCTTACAAGCCAATACATTGGCTACAGTCATAATGACACATTAATAATTAACTTGGTCTCTATACATGCCATAAAATCAAAATACTTGAATTCAACAATACCCAAAATTGATAGCTTGATAGTGTGATAGGATCTTCGGCACTCTCGAACTCGAGCTAGTTTAATAACCCTATAAGATAAAGGAAAGAGAAGGGAATAATCTATATTGCTTAGTAAGTTTGCATGAAAATAATAGGAAACTCTTATTAAACATTTATCAAGTTCAACAATTAAAACATAAAATAATACCAATTGCTATAAGTCTCATAGTTATAATTTTATTCAATTATGATGTTTACTCTATTAACTTATAAGCATAATTTAACATATCTTGGCATTAGCCTAACAACCAGAATCTCTTTTTTGTAACATATCACAACAATTAACAAGTCAGTACAAACCTCAGAGTAAACATGCAGAATAAATTATGTGTATTCACATTTCAAGCATATATTTTAACATATTTAAATTGTTCCAAGTTCATAACTTCTCATACTTCCATAATCATTTTAATAGGCAATTTTACCAATCTTTCCTTTTTTCTTCTCATATCCGATAGATCACAACTCAGGTGAATAAAATACACAATATCATAAAACAATTTGGCTCAAAAGCCAATCACATGGTCTTCAGCCGAATTTATCATGAATTTCATATATCACAAGTATAGGCTAATAATCACAAGCTTTCAAAAAATATTCTCATGAAAATCATGAATTCACAATATCAAGAATCAATGCTTACAAACTTATGTACATACCTATACAAGTTCGTAATACTTACATGCTGTTTCTCTTCTTTAGCATACCCGTTAAATTTCCCATTGAACCACTTGGAATACTAAAGGATACTCAGGAATCACGTATTCACAGTACCGTTCCAATGCCATATCCCAGATATGGTCTTACACGAAGTCTCATATCGATGACATATCCCAGATATGGTCTTTTACAAAGTCTCATTCTGATTCCATATTCCAGATATGTTCCTACACATAGTCTTAGTAACCCTAATGTCATGACATTTGTATCCTATCTATTCCTAAGGTTCAACTGGGACTTTCACTGTATCAAACCTCTATCTGTCATTTTAATAGTGTTGTACTCGATAATATATCATTTACCACAATCATATCAAATAGGCAATTATACATATATAATTTAATGCTTATTAAACATACGAACTTACCTCAGATAAAAATGGCGAAAATGACCTAATCGTCAAATACACTTTTTTCTCCCATTCTAGGTTCGAACCTTGTTTTTTTTATCTATATTATCACATTCAACTTATTTAATCACTAAACTATTCAAATCAGCCCAAAATCACATTATGGTAAAAATTACATTTTTGCCCTTAAAGTTTCACATTTTTACATTTTAGTCCCTAGGCTCGTAATATAATTTTCATCAAATTTTTTCATTACTAAAGCCTAGCCTATTCTTCATTGTACACATACCAGCCCACATTTTTCATTAAATCACACTTTTACTATTTATTTTATAACTTTTACAAATAAGTCCTTTTAGGCATTTTCACCGAAATTCACTTAGCAAAAGTCGTTTATCATACACCAAACATACATTTTCTGCCATTAAATATCAAAATACACAAATATCCATCATGGGTAAAATTGTAGACTTTGATTATGTCTTAAATTAAAGGTAGAAATAGATAGATCTTGTTATGAGGATTTCAAAAACATAAAAATCATTAAAAACAGGGCTAGAACAGACTTACAGTCGAGCTTGGAAGCTTGAAAAAACCCTAGCTATGGTTTTCCCCTTCTGAAATTTGGCCATGGGGTAGAAGATGGACAAAATTTGGTTTTTAATTCTTTTTATTACCAAATTACCAAAATGCCTTTAACGAAAAACTTTAAAAACACACCTTACCATGTCCATTTTTGTCCAACAACTTAACCAAAGGTCTAATTAACATTTAAGGACCTCCAATTTAAAATTTCATAACAATTGGACACCTCTAGCATTTAGAACCTAACTTTTGCAATTTTTACAATTTAGTCCTTTTTACCAAATTGGGTGCCTAAATGTCAAAATTTTTGAACTAAATTTTCACGAAATCATTCAATAAAATTGTATGCCATAAAAATATAATACAAATAAACTTTTCTACATCGAATTTGTGGTCCTAAAACCACTGTTTCGACTAGACCTAAAATTGACTTCTTACAATTCGTAAGTGTCCTCATCATGGATTCCTCATTGTATCCAGTTGGAGACATTCTATAATGGTCTTAATGCACATACAAGATTGATGGTAGATGGTTCTACGAATGCTTATAAGATTATTGAGAGGATCACGAGTAATAACTATCAATGGCCAACAAATCGAACAGCTTTAGGAAGATGTGTAGCCAGAGTTCATGAAGTTGATGCCCTCACTTCGTTATCAGCTCAGGTATCATCTATTTCCTCTCTGTTAAAACAGTTTATAGCTAATAGTGCTAATAATTTTGTAGCTCAGCTACCAAGTCCGTGTGAAGTAGTTTGCCGTGTGTACTGTGGGGAAGGTCATTCTTTTGAGAATTGTCCATCAAATCCTGGTTTAGTGTACTATGTGAGGAACCAACATCAAAATATGAGTGGACAAGGACCCCAATCCAACTTCTACAATCCTTCAAGGTGTAATCATCCTAATTTTTCTTGGAGCAATCAAGGAAATGGATTGAATAATAACTTATTGCAACATAGACCCAAACAATCTCAAGGGTTTAATCAACAAGCTTCAAAACCACCTCAAGCCGAGGCAACAAATAGTTTGGAGAACTTGTTGAAAGCGTACATAGCAAAAAATGATGCTTTAATCCAAAGCTAAGCAGCAACATTGAAAAATTTGGAAAACCAAATGGGTCAGTTAGCTACGAATCTTCGTAATAGATTGCAAAGAACCTTACTGAGCAATATTGAGAATCCAAGAAATTTGGGTAAAGAACATATCAAGGCAGTGGCATTGCGAAGTGGTAAAATCCTGGAACCCCGATTGATTCATGTCGAAGATAAACATGTTGAGAAGAATCAACCAGCTGTTGAAATTCCTACACCAAAAGAGTTAGAATCTACAGAGACTAACAAGGAAAACCCTAACTTAATGAATTTAGATACTTTAACATATTTTTTGGATGCAGATTTACCTACTCAGAAGAGTTGTCTGATTTAATCAAAAGTTCCATCACATCCATATCCACAAAGATTGTAGCAACACAAGCAGAAACGGGAGGTGCAATTCAAGAAGTTTTTTGATGTTCTGAAGTAGTTACACATCAATATTCCATTTTGGATGCTTTAGAAGAAATGCCAAATTATGTGAAGTTTATGAATGATATACTGTCCAAGAAGAAAAGGCTGAGTGAGTATGAGACTATTGCCTTGACAAAAGGGTGCAATGCATTCTTGTAGAGCAAACTGCCACCGAAATTGAAAGACTCAGGAAGCTTTACTATACCCTGTAACATTGGTGAATCTTACTATGGTAAAGCTTTATGTGATTTAGGAGCGAGTATCAACTTGATGCCTAAGTCTATTTTTAAAATGCTACGGATATGTGAAGTAAGACATACAACTGTGATGCTTCAGCTAGCGGATCGATCTTTAGCATATCTCGAGGGAAAGATCGAGTGTTTTGGTAAGAGTCGATAAATTTATTTTTCTTGTTGATTTAATTGTCTTAAATTTTGAAGCAGATAAGTGCTGATCATCCTTGGGAGACCTTTCTTAGCCACCGGAAGAACGTTAATTGATGTGCAAAAAGGTGAACTCACCATACTAGTTCAAGACGATCAGGTAACCTTTAACATTCTTAAAGCAATGAAATTTCCCGATTCGATAAAAGAGTGTTCAGTTATGTAAGAGATAGAAAACTTGGTTTCTATGGAAAGCAATTTTGAAGATGATCCATTAAAGAAAGCTTTAGATCTTGACCCTTTGGAGGATGAAAAAGGTAAAGAAAACATTGCTTTGATGAAAGCCAATCCGAGAAATTTTATGCAATCCATACCATTTGAGCCGTTGGAGTTAAAAGTCAAGGAATTTGTGCAACCCAAGTTGTCAGTGAAGAACCAACTAAACTCGAACTAAAGGTACTTCCTTCCCATTTGAAATATGCTCAGTTAGGTGACTGTTCCACTTTGCCTGTGATTATTTCAGTAGAACTGATGAAAGTTCAAGAGGAGCAACTATGTTGTTCTAAAGAAGTTTAAAAAAGTAATTGATTGGACCATAACTAATATTCGAGGTTTAAGTCATTCTTTTTGCATGCATAAAATTATTTTAGAAGAAGGTGAATGAGCTCTTATTGATGGAAAAATGAGGTTCAATCCTATTATGAAAGAAGTTGTGATAAAAGAAGTGATCAAATGGTTAGATGAAGGAATCATCTATCCTATTTCAGATAGTTTGCGGGTAAATCTGGTGTAGTGTGTGCTGAAGAAAGGTGGAATCACGATTGTTGAAAATGAGCTTAATGGGTTGATTAAACAAGAACTATTACTAGTTGGAGAATTTGTATTGATTACAAGAAGTTGAATAAAGCCAGCTAAAAGGACCATTTTTTGTTGCCCTTTATGGGTCAGATGTTAGATTGACTGGCAGGTAATGAATTTTATTTTTTTAGATGGCTATTCGGGATATAACCAAATAGTTGTAGCTTTGGAGGACCAACATAAAACAACCTTTACTTGTACATACGATATGTTTGCTTTTAGGTGAATGCCTTTTGGTTTATGCAATGCACCTACAACATTTCAACGATGCATGATGGCAATATTCACTGATATTTTTGAAAATTTTGTTGAGGTTTTCATGGATGATTTTTCTATTTTTGATAACACTTATGATATTTGTTTGAGTAATTTGGCTAAGGTACTAAAGAGATGCGAAGAGACGAATCTTGTCTTCGATTGGGAAAAATGTCATTTTATGGTTAAGGAATGGATTGTCTTAGGGCATAAAATCTCAAAAAGAGGAATTGAAGTCGATAAAGCAAAGGTGGACAAATTTAAAGAATACCGATCCTAATTAATGTACAAGGTGTCAGAAGTTTCTTAGGCCATGCTAGTTTTTACCGAAGGTTTATCAAAGATTTCTCAAAAAATTTTAAACCGTTGTGTTTGTTGTTAGAGTAAGATACAATGTTTGGTTTCAACAAAGCATGTTTGGAAGCTTTTGAAGATCTAAAAAAAAGGGTTAATCTCAGCCCCAATAATCGTTATACCTGATTGGAGCTCACCTTTTGAGTTGATGTACGATGTAAATGATTATGCCATTGGAGCTGTGATGGGTCAAAAAAGAAACAAAGTTTTTCAGCCTATTTACTATGCAAGTAGAACTTTGACGGGAGCCCAACTCAGTTATACGGTAACTGAAAAGGAACTCTTTGCTATAGTTTTTGCTTTTGTAAAATTCCGCTCATATCTTAGAGATACCAAAGTTACAGTATTTACTGACCATGCGGCCATTAAATACTTGCTCACAAAAAAAGATGTGAAACCGAGGCTAATTCATTGGATACTTTTACTCCAAGAATCTGACCTTGAGATCCAAGATAGAAAAGGTGTCAAAAATCAAATAGTTGATCATCTGTCGAGGTTGGAGCAAGATGAGGCAACTCGATCATATGTACCAATGAAAATTTCCCAGATTAATAAGTGGAATTCATGAAACACCTTGGTTTGCTGATTTTGCCAATTATCTTGTATGTGGAATAATTCCTCGAGAAATGACATACCAACAAAGGAAAAAAATTCCTTTATGATAGTCGGTATTATTTTTAGGAGAATTTGTTTTTGTTTAAACAGTGTGCAGATAATATAATTTGAAAGTGTATAGCTGAAAGTGAGATCTTTGAGATCTTGTATCATTATCACTCATCTCCAAGTGGGGGACACTTTTGAAGTTCACGTACTGTAGCAAAGATTTTGCAAGCAGGTTTCTTTTGGCCTACACTATTTAAAGATGCTTATGCTTATGTGAAGAACTATGACAAATGCCAAAGGATCAGAAATATTTCAAGAAGGAATGAGATGCCCTTAACAAACATTTTGGAGTGAGATGCCCTTAACAAACATTTTGGAGATTGAATTATTCGACGTATGGGGCATTGACTTCTTAGGCCAGTTTCCTTATTTGTATGGGAACAAATACATCTTAGTTGTTGTGGACTATGTATCCAAGTGGGTTTAAGCTGAAGCATACCCTACAAATGAAGCTGACTATGTATCCAAGTTGTTGTGGACTATGTATGGGAACAAGTATGTGTTTGCACGATTTGGGACACCGAGAGCTGTTCATAGTGATGAAGGTTCTCACTTTATGAACAAATAGCTTAAGTGGTTGCTTGACAAATATGATGTGTAGCACAAGATTGCTACTACTTATCACCCCTAGTCTAATGGGCAAGTTGAAAGAGTGAACTGTGAAATCAAAGGTATCCTTGAAAGGGTAGTATGCCCTAGTAGAAAAGATTGGTCTCGAAAGCTAGATGATGTATTATGGGCCTATTGAACAGCATTTAAGACACTGTTAGGAATGACTCCTTATCAGTTAGTATTTGGAAAGGCATGTCATTTGCCATTAAAGTTGGAGAATAAAGCTCACTGGGCTTTGAAGCAGTTGAACTTTGATCTTAAGCAAGCCGGTGAGAAAAGGATGTTACAACTTGATGAGTTGGAAGAGATGAGGTTGGTTTTCTATGAGAATGCCAAAATGTGTAAAGAAAGATCAAAGGGATGGCATGATAGTCATATACAACGTTGCGAGTTTAAAGAAGCTTAGAAGGTTTTGTTGTTTAATTCAAGGTTGGAGTTATTTCCTAGGAAGCTTAAATCTCGATGGAAAGGACCCTATACCATCTACTGAGTTTATCCTTATGGAGTTATTGTATTATACGACAATTACGAAGGTACTTTTAAAGTTAATGGTCAATGTCTCAAACACTACAGGGATGGTGAAATTGAGCAAGTTGAATCCTTGTCCAAATTAACAGAATCTTGATTTTTCCTGAACTCGTTTTATAAATAAATAAATATTTAAAACTTATTTTCTTAACTTATTACATTTAATTAATTATGTCTAAGGAGATTGGAACTTAAGCGGGATCAATGTGACCCCTCTAACATTTCCTGGGAATTAATTTGATGTAATTTGTTAATAAGAAATTTTCTAATTAAGATTTAAAATTTTTGAAGTTTCATTTTTTTTTGTTTAGGTTTTAAATTTTTAAGTTAATAAAGGGGGTCAAATTTTGCCCAAGTACTAATCAGTATTTTTTTCTGGGTAAGTTTGTAAATATAGTTTGAGTTTGAGGCCTAAGACAACAAAAAAGAGGGAAAAATCCATACTTGGCCACCACTCCTATTACTTGCTGCCCAAGTAACCCTAATATAGCTAAATTTTCGCTACATGTTGCCCTAATTCTTTCCTATATAAACTCCTCTTCATTCTACTATTTTTCATATCCCTCAAAGCAATTTGCTTAACCTTAAAAATTCTTAAATCTCCCTCTTGTGTCACTAGCCTGAAATCCCAAAAGAAACCCTAATTTGTCTCTCCTTTTTGTCGAAATCACCTATTGCCACCGCAAAAAGATTGTCGAAGCACCAATGCTGTTGCCACATCGCTGTTGTCACCACTGCACACTTCCGTTGCTGTCGCTCGCTGTCACTGCCGCCGCACCATTCTTGTCGTCGCAAGATTTTCGTCATAGCAAGTCCTTACCCACCTTTCTAGTTTCTCTTTTCCCCTTTATAAAAAAACTTTGCCAAATTCTAAATAAATGATACTATGTCTCGTAAAAGAACTAGATTTTCAAATACTACGACTGAAAACCCAATTTTGATCGATGAAGAAGTGAAAGAGAGAGTTGATTCAATCTTCAAGCATCAATCTGTGATGCCAGAAAAAGGTTGTTCCTATATCAATTAGAAAGAAAATGAATGCTCTCAAGTGGGAACAATTTTGTGATGCTCGTTCACTTCCCGATGATGAACTAGTTCGAGAATTCTATGCTAATTTGACTATGCAAGATGATGTTGAGGCCATCGTCCTAAAGAAAAAGGTACTTCTTACTTCTAAATCCATCAACGATTTGTTTAACTTACCTGATGTTGAAGAAGATGAGTACTACCCTATGTTGAACAATATCAATTGATATTTTCTTCAACAAGTGCTTGATGTTGTGACAAATCCGGGATCCCAATTGTAACACCCCTTACCTGAGTTCAAGGTCGGGACTGGGCACAAGGCATTACCTTACTTAACCACATGCATACATTCGTTTCCGAGTCACCAAGACTTGAGTAAATTTAAAACTCTTTCAAACTCTATTTAGACTCCTTAAAGTGGGCCTACGAAGCCTCAAACTTTCCTTGGAAACCAACTCGGGTCCTTAAACTGACTAAATAAAAATGACTCTTGAAACAGGGCACACGCCCATGTGGAAGGGCAACACACCCATGTGGTCATTATAACATGGTCGTGCTAATGGCCGGTTTGACACAGAACCTAAGCATCTAGGGACACGCTAGTGTCCCATACCCGTGTGAATTAAATTCTAAATTTGAACTACAGGGGTTTTCACACGGCCTGTGACACGCCCGTGTCTATGGCTCGTCTCCCTCACACGACCATGACACGCCCGTGTCCTGGCTTGTATCTAAAAACCTTGATTCTATTTCTGACGTCAGCATCCAATTTAGGGCGCACGGCTAAGGCACACGCCTGTGTGCTAGGCCGTGCCCTTCACACGGCTGAGACACATGGCCGTGTCTTTACCCATGTGTTTACTACCATGCCTACTGACTTGCAAATTTTACGTGTAGGGGACACACGGCCAGACACCACTCCCATATAAAAAACACACGACCTAGACACACGGCTGTGTGTCTACCCGTATGGACAATATAAGGCTATTTACCGAGCCTTATGCCACCTTAAAACAAAATTTAATAACAACCAACATGTCAAAGTTGAATTTAATATGAGTTATAAACCAACAACCATTGCTAAGGACTATAAACATTTCACATTCGTAAAAGACTCTAATGCATCCATATAATGACTTACAATATTAGCTATTTTCCTGGCATTATACAAAATGAGTCAAATGTTAAAACAAGCCAACACCTTTGGCCCCAAAATAATGCGACACAAAAATAAAATCAAAGGTTCCTATACATGCCATAATCAAAAAGATAAAACTAACTATACCAAGTCCTTCAAGGATAGTGAGACTGGCTTCAATTATGTAGGCGACGATCCTCGAACTACTTCGACGGCACTAAAAGAAAAGGGAAAGGAAAGAGGTTAGGCATGTGAGCTTAGTAAGTACATATATGCAAATAAGTGTAATTAGCAACACATTCTTCAAATAATGGCCTATCATACTTAAATGATATATCATTTTAACCTCACTATCTTGCTCTTTTCTTCTTTCACGCATACTTACTACATCTCATCACATACAAGGTCTTCATTTGAGAGTTTAGTATACATAGTTTACTTTTCAGTACTATACAAGTAGCCAAAGCTACTCGTACTTTGTAATACTTGGATATTTGAGCTACTCACGGGCCTTTTCACCAAGTCAGTACCTAGACCCTATAACTCTATCATGTAATGCCCGCTCATTGAACTACTCACGAGTCTGCACAAAAAGTCAGTACCTAGACCCACATTACATATTTCACTTACCTCATGAACTCAGACTCAACTCATGAGTTCAAACCACTCAATTTCTCATAACTTATATTTTATATCCTATACTATTTTCAAGGTTTGACGGGATCTCGTGTCTAACCTGATGTTGTCGCATTTGTTCATAATGTGGATTACTCTTATTTTGCACTATTTATACTTTCATGGTATTGAGTAAGATTATGATACATGGAAAAATTATAAAACATTTAAAAGTAAGCTACAATAACACATTAGTTACATATGTACTTACCTCGGCACAAAATGATAAAAACGAGCCTAATCCTCGTAAATTTTATTCTTCCCTCGATCAAGACCCGAATCACATTTCTCTTGATCTAAAATGTCAAAAATTAGCTTATTTAATGCACAAATCATTCAACTCAACTTAAAACTCATACTTTGGTAAAATGATTGTTTTGCCCTTAAACTTTGCAAAATTATGATTTTGCCCCTAGGCCCGAAAATCAATTTTTATCACATTTAGTCACTAATCAAGCCTAGCCGATTACTTTTTATACTAGAAGCAGCCCACAATTCTCATTATTTCACACATTTATCCCCTATTTTATAACTTATGCAAAATGGTCCTTAGTTAGGGTTTTCATAAAATCTACTTCACAAAAGTTGTTTATTACACTACCATAGCTCATTTTCTTACATAAAATTTTAGAAAACAACATGAACACACTCATGGTAAAACCCTAGACTTTCAACCATTTTGCAAAATAGTCCGCTTATTAGAAAGTTCATGCTACAAGGGGTTCAAAAATTCAAAAATCACTAAGAATAACCTTCTAAATGAATTATTTGCAAGAGATACAAATGGATGATATTTTAAGCTCTTTAAACCCCCTTTTTTGTTTAAAAATCAGTGGAGAAGATGACACTATAGCTTCATTTTCTTTTATTTTTATTTTAGTCAAATAAGTTACCAAAAGCTCACCTAACCTAGTCAACATGCCTCTATTTCTCCCCTATGGCCTGCCAAGCTTCTTTTAAGGGTCTATTTTCCCTTTAAAGACCCTCAATTATGGTTCTCTAGCTATTTGACATCCTTATCTATCAAAATAGGACTTTTTCACTTTATACGATTTAGTCCATTTTCGCGATTAAGCTCACAAACGTTAAAATTAATTCACCAAAATTTTTATGCACCTTTATAAACATGCCATCACACATAAAATAATACTAAAATATTTTCTTTGGCTTCAAAATAGTGGTTTTGAAACCACTATTCTGACTAGCCCCAAAATTGGGTTGTTACAACTCTCCCCCGTAGGATTTTCGTCCCCGAAAATCTTACCGGTGAATAAGTTTGGGGAATGCTCTTGTTCCTTAATCGCTTAACTTCTTGAGCTAGAATCTTAACAGGTTCCTCCCCATAAGACATGTCCGATCTAATCTCCATTTCAGTCGGAGAAATCACATGTGAAGGGTCGGAGCGGTGTCGGCATAACATGGATACAAGGAACACGTCGTGGATCTTTTCCAATTCTGATGGTAAGGCTAACCGATAAGTTATCAGTCCTATTTTCTCTATCACCTCATAAGGTCTGATAAAACGCGGACTCAATTTACCCTTTTTACCAGATGTGAGAACTTGTTTCCAAGGAGACACTCTAAAAAATACTTTGTTGCCGACTTGAAATTCGATCTGCTTTCGTTTCAAATCCGCGTAGGATTTTTGTCTATCTGAAGCGGCCTATAAACAATCATGAATCACTTTAACTTTTTCTTCAATCTCCTTTATTAAGTTGACCCCGTGAATCCAATCTCTCTAAGCTCGGTCCAATATAAGGGCATTCGACACGTACGCCCATACAAGGCTTTGTAAGGTTCCATTTTCAAACTCGGCTGATAGCTATTGTTATAAGAAAATTCGACAAGCAGTAGATACTTCTCCTATCTACCTTGGAACTCTATGACACAACAACGCAACATATCCTCAAGGGTTTGAATTACTCTCTCCGACTGACCGTCAGTTTACAGATGGAAAGTTGTGCTAAAATTCAACTTTGTCCCCAAAGCTCCTTGCAACTTCTCCAAAACCTCGAAGTAAACCTTGGGTCCCTATCTGAAATAATCGACAAGGGCACTCCATGAAGTCTAACAATCTCAAAAATGTACAAGTCAGCTAGCTTATCAAGTGAGAAGTCTATTCGCACTGGGATAAAGTGAGCCGACTTTGCCAGTCGATCAACCACAACCCATACGATATCTTTCTTCCTCGGAGTTACCGACAAACCCATCACAAAATCCATAGTAATCTGATCCCACTTCCACTCGGGGACCATGATAGCCTGAAGTAAACCTGAAGGTACTTGGTGCTCTGGTTTCACTTGTTGGCACACTAAGCATGTTGATACAAACTCTGAAATGTCTCTTTCATACCCGGCCACCAATACATTTTCTTCAAATCATTGTACATTTTCGTACTTCTGGGGTGTACCGACAAACAACCACTTTGTGCTTCAATTAATTTTTTTGAATCAACTCGTTATGCTTAGGAACACAAATCCTATCCCGAAACTTCAAGAAACCATTGGAATCAATATAAAATCTGATTCAACACCCGATCCACACTGAGTTCTCTTGGCTAACAATTCACTATCAGTCATCTGAACTTCACGAATTTCTTGGAGAAATGTCAGTCCAGCTTTTATCTTAGCTACAATCGAACCATCCTCTGAAAAGGCCAATTGGGTGTTCATCGCTCTCAGTGCAAATAATGATTTTCTACTCAATGCATTGGAAACCACGTTCGCCTTACCCGGATGGTAGTCGATAACCAACTCATAATCTTTTAATAGTTCCAACCACCTCTGTTGTCTCAGATTTAAATCCTTCTGTGATATCAAGTACTTAAGACTCTTATGATCGGTGTATACATGACATATCTCTCCAAACAAATAATGTTGCCAGATCTTTAAAGCAAACACTATGGCGGCCAACTCTAGGTCATGTGTCGGATAATTCTTCTCATGAGGTTTCAATTGTCTTGAGGCATAAGCTATAACCTTGCCTTCCTGTATAAGCACGCATCCTAACCCATTTAAAGAAGCATTGCTATAAACCACGAACTCTTTTCCTCATTCGGCCTACAATTTAATAACCTTTGGCCTACAATTTACTACAGCATCATGGAGTGTCAACCAGTCCATACCCAATATGACATCAAACTCATTGAATGGTAACAACATCAAATCAGCCGGAAAACAGTAACCTCTAACTATTAAAGGACATTTCTTGCATACTTCATCGACTATCACATGCTTGCCTAAGGGGTTTGACACCTTAATCATAAACTCCATAGACTCAACAAGTATGTTTATGCTAGACACCAATTTCATGCACACATATGAATGAGTAGAACCAAGGTCAATCAAAGCAATAACAGTATTATCATAGAGAGAAAATGTACCAGTGATCACATCAAGAGAATATGCATCTTCACGTACACGTATGGTGTAGGTTCTAGTTGGAGTTCTAGCTTCGGATCTCCATATGGTGTCTCTTGTCACATTCTTGCTGCTAGCCCCTATTCCGACATTCTTCTAAGGTCTTCCTTTAGAATTTGTGCCACTTGGCCTTGCATTTTGAAATTTTTCTTTCTCGTTCATCTAAACTTGCCAAAATGACTTCTACCACAATGCTGGCACTTTGGTCGAGAATACCTAACGTTACCCATACTAGCCACCAATATAGCCTGAGATTTAGAATCTGGGTCTTACTTCTTACGATCTCTGTACGAGTGCCCGACTAACACAAGAGAATGAGAATAAACATCTCTAGATTTCTTAGACTGAGATGGAAATGACTTGCTTGCATGCCTTTTCCTTGCATCTCTAGTCTCAGCCTCGGTTTTTTCTTTTCCTTGATCAATTCCATGAAATTACATGCCCGATTAACCAGCACTACAAACTCCTTCAATTCAAGGAAACCCATTGATAATCTGATATCCTCATTAAGTCCGTCTTCAAATCTTTGACACATCTTAGCCTTGGAGGAGACACACTCCCTAGCATACTTATTGAGTCGGACTAACTCCCTTTCTTATTTAGTAATCGTCATGCTGCCTTGTTTCAAATCAAGAAATTCCTTGCACTTTTGATCCATGGATCTCTCACTAATGTATTTCTTCAGAAATTCTTCTTGGAAGAATTCCAATGTAACTCTCTCGTGAAGTACCACTGAAACTAATGTTTTCCACCAATGGTATGCCGAGTCCCTCAACAAGGATATGGCACACTTCAAGCATTTTTCAGAAGTACAAGATAATTCATCAAATACCCTGATGGTATTCTCTAGCCAGAACTCTGCCCTTTCGGGATCATCATTTTTATTTGCACAGAACTCCTTGGCTCTATGCTTTCGGATCTTGTCCACTAGGGGTCTATTCAGTCTAACAAAATCCATACCCTAGGGTGCTACAGCGACAAGTTGTGGAATAAATGGAGGTAGAGGGGGTTAAGCATTTGGGTTCGCTCGGACAAACTCTGTGTAACATTCATTCATCATGTGGAGAAAGGCTTCTTGAGCCCGTTCTCCCCCTCCCTAATTAACTGTGGGAGGTCGATTATCGGATAGCACCGCCCCTTCAGCAAGAGCCGGTGCATTACTTTCTACATCGTCCGCCATAATTCGATCGGGATCCATTACTATAAGAAAACATGATAACAAAATCAAGAGCCATCACAATATCACAATTTATTTATGGCATGTATAGCTAGACTCGTACACATGCTAGGTTAGTTCGTGAACCAACTAAACCATAGCTCTGATACCACTAAATGTAACACCCCTTACCCGAGTCTGAGGTTGTGATTGGGCACGAGGCATTACCATACTTAACAACATGCATACATTCGTTTCTGAGTCACCAAGACTTGATTAAATTTAAAACTCTTTCGAACTCTGTTTAGACTCCTTAAAATGGGCCTCCAAAGTCTCAAAATTTCCCTGGAAACCAACTCGGGTCTTTAAATCGACTAAATAAAAATGACTTTTGAAACAGGGCACACGCTCGTGTGGAAGGGCAACATGTCTGTGTGGTCATTATAACATGGTCGTGCTAATGGTCCGTATGACACACACGACCTAAGCATCTACGGACACGCCCATGTCCCATACCCGTGCGAGTTAAATTATAAATTCGAACCTACAGGGGTTTTCACACGGCCTGTCTCATACCCGTGTCTATGGCCCGTGTCCCTTACACGACCATGACACGCTCTTGTCCTAGCCGATGCCTAAAAACCTTGACATTTTGTTTCTGACGTCAGCATCCAATTTATGGCACACGGCCAAGGCACACGCCTGTGTGCTAGGTCGTGCCCTTCACACGGCCGTGTCTCTACCCTTGTGTTTATTATCATGCATACTGACTTGCAAAATTTACGTGCAGGGGACACACAGTCGGACACCATGCACATGGGGCTGGCCTTGTGTCACACACGACCTAGACACACGTCCGTGTGTCTACCCGTGTAGACAATATAATGCTATTTACCAAGCCTTATGCTATCCTGAAACAAAATTGAATACCAACCAACATGTCAAAGTCTATAACCATAACTAAGGCCTATAAACATTTCACATTCGTAAAAGACTATCTTGCGTCCATATAATGACTTACAATATTAGCCATTTTCCTGGCCTTATACAAAATGAGTCAAATGTTAAAACAAGGCAACACCTTTTGCCCCAAAACAATGTGACACAAAAGTAAAATCAATGGTTCCTATACATACCATAATCAAAAAGAAAACACTAGCTATACTAAGTGCTTCAAGGATAGTGTGACTGGCTTCAACTATGTAGGCGATGATCCTCGAACTACTTCGGCAACACTAAAAGAAAAGGGAAAGGAAAGAGGGTAAGCATGTGAGCTTAGTAAGTACATATATGCAAATAAGTGTAATTAGCAACACATTCATCAAATAATGGCCTATCATACTTAATGATATATCATTTTAACCTCACTATCTTGCTCTTTCATTCTTTTACGCATACTTACTACATCTCATCACATACAAGGTCTTCATTCGAGAGTTAAGTATACATACCTAAAATTACCCGTAAAATAACTCAAGTTCATTCTCTCCATTGACATACCTCATTGGAAGTATCACCAATCCATTCATCGAGTTACCCATTTGAACACTCGGACATACCAATGAATACACAAATAGTTTACTCTTAAGTACTATACAAGTAGCCAAAGCTACCCCGTACTTTGTAATACTTTCATATTTGAGCTATTCACAGGCCATTTCACTAAGTCAGTACCCGGACCCCATAGCTCTATCATGTAATGCCCGCCCATTGAGCTACTCACGGGTCTGCACACAAAGTCAGTACCCAGATTCACATTACATATTTCACTTATCTCATGAACTCAGACTCAACACATGATTTCAGACGACTTAATTTCTCATGACTTGTATTTTATATCCTATACTATTTCTGAGATTTGACGGGATCTCGTGTCTAACCTGATGTTGTTGCATTTGTTCATAATGTGGATTACTCTTATTTTGCACTATTTATACTTTCATGGTATCGAGTAAGATTATGATACATGGAAAAATTATAAAACATTTAAAAGTAATGTAACACCCCAAATTTGGGCCTAGAAGTATTGGGCCTTGAGTGGGGCTCCATAAGGAGGTTGTATATAGGTATTTAATTGTGCAATGAAATGAAACAATTAAATGTTTGCTTTAGTGGTTAATGGCTTTGAGAAGTGTTGGAGAAATCTTGGGTTCAAACTTGGGCTTTAGCAAAAATTTTGGTATTAAGTGAAAAAAACCTGGATGCTTGGATGAGGGCCTTTTAAATTATTGTGTTAAATAAATGACACAAGGAGCAATGTGGTCTAGTGGAAGTGGCGTAATTAAGGTTGTATGGGAGCCTGGGTTCAAGCCTTGGCTCTTGCAATTTATTCTGTTTCTTTAAGGGAACCTGGACTTTGGCCTCTAGACCTTATAATTAATTGGGGATAAAATATGACACAAAAAGAGCCTGTGGTGAAGTGGCAAGGTGGCGTCATAGAGTTGGCAATGAGGTCCAGGGTTCAAAACTCATGGCAATCAAAGAGCATTTATTTTGCTAACAGGGGGCGGCAAGAGTTGGTGTTGAATTTAAACTCTGATGTTGGAAGGATCCCACATCGGGAAGCTAACATAAAAGTGGATGCGAAGCTGGCTTTAAATAGAGAGAACCATGAGGAGAGTAAAGGTACCTTTCTTGGCTGATCCCTTTCGCTGTATGGCGTGCTCGTTTGGGTTGGGCGTCGGCTAAGAGTGGTCAGAGCGTGGATTAACTCCAGTCTCCTATCAAGTGTGTATTTCTCACTACTCTAGCTGTAGGATGGCTACTTCGGGCCGCGATGGCCGAAAGGGGCCATGTGGGCCCAATGGGCCTACGAGCCCAATTGGATAAGTTGTTTGATTGTGTAGTAAATATTGGACTAGGCTAGGTGAATCTTATATTTGTGGCTAGATTTGGGCTAAAAGGGCCACACGAGCGTGTGGGCCCATTTGGGCCGAGAATGGGCTTTAGGGCCATTCGTATTGTTATCCCTATTTAGAATACTTTAGTTTACCAATTATAGAAATGCCCTCGACTTGTAAAATTACCAAAGGGTAGAATTACTGTTTTACCCTTGATTTATAGAATTACTGTTTTACCCTCGATTTACAAAATTACTGTTTTACCCTTGATTGTGAAATTACTGAAATACCCCTATAGGGTAGAATTACCAAATACCCCTAGTTTGTAAAATTACCAAAATACCACTAGTTTATGAAATTACCGAAATACCCTCAATTTGTAAAATTACCAAAATGCACCTAATTTACACAATTATAGAAATACCATTGGTTTACAAAATTACTAAAATACCCTTGGTTTGTAGATTTACGAAAACACCCTTGTAGGATGAAATGACTAAAATGCCCCTAATAGTTAAAAAGACCGTAAAGCCCCTGTAGGGTAAAGTAGCCGTAATACCCCTGTATGGTAAAATGACGAATATACCCTTATGTTTCGTATGACTGATGTGCTTAGGATTTACATATATTGATATTGGATTAGTTAAGTTTGAGTGATAGGTGGTGGTTATCGTAGGTGATTGATTTTGGAAATGTTTCAACTTCAACCCATAACAGGTGTGTAATAACCCTCGTAGTAGCTTAGATTAATATTCGCCCAAAAGCCGAAATGCTAAAATTTCGGCATTTCGGGAACTTATGATTTTGCCTTTGCTCAAAGATGCGATAGATACGATATGATCGGTGTTTGGATCGATGGAACAGGCAAGAGCGCAATTTTGTGCACGATGGTAAGTTGGGCCTCCATGGGTAGGAATCGGGCCCAATGGGCTTTCGGGCCCATTTGGGTAAAACTGATAGAAAATGGAATCTAGAAAAGTTGCATGTTAACACGGTTATACTATTGTAAAATTTGGATTAAGCAGGCTTAGTGGGCTAAATTGACATTCGTAGGGCCCATTAGGGGTTTTGGGCCCAAAAGCCCGAATTTGATAAAGTGGGTCAAAGATCATTGTTTAAACACTCGGAAATATTAATAATTGTTAATGAACATGGAAAACCCTGATATTTGGTAAAATTACAAAATTACCCTTATAATATGAAAAATGACTGTTTTGCCCTTGTGGGCAAGTGACTGACTTGGACTGTGTGGTTGATGGATTTGATTGTGAATATATTTTGGTGATATGAATGACTTGACTGTGATTGTTTGATTCAAATATGGGCATGACATTCTGCATACATGACATGTTGCATTGGTTGGGTTTTATAAATGGAGGAAGTGCTAAAAAGGCTATGCCCTAGTTTACCGAAAAGGGCTTTGCCCCAGTTTATCAAAAAGGGCTTTGCCCCAGTTATTAAAAGAGGCTAGGCCTCCAATTATATGATAAAGCAACTATGCTGCCAGTGGAGAGTTTGGTTGGGTGGATTGATTTATTCCCCACATGGTGTGTTGGTTGGTACGGGTAGAGAGTAGCGCATGGTAGGTTGAGTAGTCTCCCCAAATGGGCTTGCATACATTCATTGATATTACATGTGATATTGAAATGGGCCTATGGGTCATACCGCTTACAGTAAAGGCTTCGGCCAGTGATATGATTTATGAAAAGGCTTTGGCCCAGTATATGTCGAGACTAAATTAAGGCTTAGGCCCATATTGCTACTGTTTAAGGGCTAAGGCCCAAACTTTACTGTTATTGAATAGGGCTTTGGCCCAGATTGTACTGACACTGTGTTATTCACTGTTTGTTTGTTGTTGGGGATTACACACTGAGTTTTCGTAAACTCACCCCGTTTCTAACTGTGCAGGTAATCCCTAAGCTTAGATGGTTTGGAGCTGCGAGGGACTCAGAGATGGCCACACTACTGTTTCTATTTCTTTTAATTGCAATAAGTAACCGGTTTATTTTTTTTATAAGTTTTATCTTAATTAATATTATTATTTGGTTTTGGGTTGTAATAAGGTCATTTTAATTATTTTTCTGGGATTATTTTATTTTATACCCTATATTTTACTGATAACAATCCAAAATGGTTTAGACTTAGGGCGCGTTTCCAAAATGATAATTGTTTTCAAAGTAACGCAATGATACAATTAATCGGTTTATCAAAAATATCTACTTAAATGAATTCCAACTCGTTTTTCTCAAAACCTAACCTGGCACCGAAGTGTGGCAATGGTTGTGGGCAAGTCTAGGATTGGATCCAATCAAGAGCTTGGTACTTAAGCAGCCTTCATGGCTCACCTCCTCTATTTTGGATACCTACCTGGTGCACAACTTCCATTCACTTTATTAACTTAGCAAAGACTATCTTTTAAAACACTAAGAAGGACATTGAAAGAGGCATGGGTATTCTTAAAAACTTCAATGTGACACGTCAGATCCGGCCATAACGTCTGGGCCGAGTTTGGGGTGTTACAAGTAAGCTATAATAACACATTATTTACGTATGTACTTACCTCGGCACAAAATGATGGGAACGAGCTTAATCCTCGTAACGTTTGTTCTTCCCTCGATCAAGACCCGAATCACGTTTCTCTTGATCTAAAATGTCAAAATCAGCTTATTTAAAACACAAATCATTCAACTCAACTTAAAACTCATACTTTGGTAAAATGATCGTTTTGCCTTTGAACTTTACAAAAATTACAATTTTACCCCTAGACCCGAAATTTGATTTTTATCACATTTTGTCACTAATCAAGCATAGCCGATTACTTTTTATTTCATACAGTTATCACCTATTTTATAACTTATGCAAAATGGTCCTTAGTCAGGGTTTTCATGAAAACTACTTCACAAAAGTTGTTTATTACAGTACCATAGCTCATTTTCTTACATAAAATTTTAGAGAACAACATAAACACACTCATGGTAAAACCCTAGACTTTCAACCATTTTGTAAAATATTCCCCTTGCTAGAAAGCTCATGCTACAAAGGGTTCAAAAATACAAAAATCACTAAGAATAACTTCTAAATGACTTATTTACAAGAGATACAAATGGATGATATTTTAAGCTCTCTAAACCCCCTTTTGTTGGTGAAAAATCAGTGGAGAAGATGACACTATAGCTTCCTTTTCTTTTATTTTTATTTTAGTCAAATAAGTTACCAAAAGCTCACCCAACCTAGTCAACATGCCTCAACTTGTCCCCTATGGCCGACCAAGCTTCTTTTAAGGGTTTATTTTTCCTTAAAGACCCTCAATTATGGTTCTCTAGCTATTTGACACCCTTAGCTATCAAAATTGGACTTTTACACTTTATGCGATTTAGTCCTTTTTCAGGATTAAGCTCACAAACGCTAAAATTGATTCACCAAAATTTTTATGCACCTTTATAAACATGTCGTCACACATAAAATAATATTAAAATAATTTCTCTAGCTTCAGAATAGTGGTTCTGAAACCACTGTTCTGACTAGCCCTAAAATTGGGCTGTTACACCAATGGATTATAAGAAAGTTTAGGAGCCATTCTTGCTGAAGGGAATACTTAAAACCAGTAGCAAAGATGCTATCTTTGAGACATGGATGGAAGATACTGACTATGCAAGCAGAGATGGAGCTGAAGAAGACAAGGGGAATGAGTTAGAAAAATAAAAGGGGGGATTTTTGTCTTGCTATTTATTTAATTATTTTTAGGTCTTTAGGAATTTATTTCTTTTGTAATTAGGATTTAATTTCTACAGAATAAAGCATAACAAGCATGAATAAACTTAACACTTCTTTAGAAAGAAACATATTAAGGGATGTGGTAATTAGAATGAACATGTCAGGATTGGGTTATTAGGAAACACTTGGTATTTAAGCAGTCTTAATGACTCTCCTCTCTTTCTTTACAACCCTTCCTGGTGACCTACTTTCATTCATTACTTTGTTCTTGCAATGAGGACATTGATTCTTTTTAAAAGGGAGGTAAATAAATTGCTTAAACTTTTAAAATTTCAAGTATGTTTCAATCATTTCTTTCATAAGTATGTTTTAATAAATGAATGTTTAAAGACATTTTTTTTGTTAATGAGATAGTTTGTATACAAGTATGAATGACGATTCTATCTGAGTGAATGTATGTTATCATGAAGAATGGAATGCTTGTATGATCTTAGTCTTAGTAATGTTTTCCATGGAAACTTAGTTTCTCTTGAGATTAGACATGCATGAAGGTTTTTATCTTTAGAATTGACTTAGTAACTTTCTTGAGGCGAAATCCTAAGAGACATAAAAATCTAAAATGATATAGGCACTATTTCTTTGGATTGTTTGAGCCTTTTCGAGCCAACCTTATGGTATTAGACCCTTGAAACTATAATTTTGAGCTTAAAGGCTTGTTTATTGTAATGAATCTATATTATAAGCCACATTACCATCTTTTTTAAGTTATCTTTATTTTGTGCACCCATCTTAACTAAAGTTGTCTTGGTAATCAACATTTGAGGAAATTTTCAAGAAGATGTATGTGCTCATGCTTCAAAAAAAAAAAAGAGACAAAGAAAGAGCGAAGAAAAGTTTGCACAATCTCCAAAAAGAAAAATGTATGGGCATGAGCTCAAAATAAGTTTAGGGGTGTTCCAAAGGTTCACTTAAAGAAAAAAGTTGTAATACGAGAAATCTAAGACAAATTTAAAGGTTAAGATTTTGAAATCGAAATGTCTCATCTCTTTAAATCCCTACCTTTAACCGAGCCCCATTACAACCTTATAAAAGACCTAATAATTTGATGATTATGACACCTACATTAGTGGAGAGGAAGTACTAAGTTCAACATATGAAGATCATAAATAAGTCTTATGATTGTTTGCTTGACTGAAAAGAAATTATGTTGAATGAAGAATGTTATCTGTGGCTGTGACATACATATAACTATGATTCATGTTGACATATTTTGAAACTTAGTATAAAATTCTAAAAATGTTTGCATATGAATTACTTGTTAATAAAGGAGATCTATGAACATGAAGTTATTAATGCATGATTATGGGACAAAGATTGATGCTGCTTACACAGTTAGCAAATTTGCCTTAGCAAGACCTTTTGATGTGTGTAAGCATTACTCAGGACGAGCAATGATTTAAGTTCGGGGTGTGTAAATTAAAAAATATATAGGATTTTTCGTATGCAATTGATCACCTTTTTACGTAAATTCATTGTTAAACTCAGTAATCATTTAATAAATTAATGAAATATGTGAAAATATGAAATTAGGACATAGAAATTATTAAAATGTGATTTTATGCATTTATTATATAGTTTTCATGCATAAAATGACTTATTTTATATTTATTTGAACATATTATATTTTTAATACATTTTAAAATGGGTCATGTATGATTAAATTAAATAATAAAATATAAAATTATATTTAACAATTAATTTTAAAATATTTCATTAATAATTTGGGTTTTAATTAATTAATTATTTTATTCTATGGTCCTTTAATTTATTGATTTATTTTGGGTAGGTCTGATAGCTTTGTTGGATTACAAAAATCGTCCAAATTGAAGACCAAGTCAACTCAATTTTGGTACACATGGCTGTCCACATAAGCCAATTTTTGGTTTAATTACATAAGGTCCTTGCAATGTTGAAGAAATTAGAGATTTTCTCGAAGATTTACATTTGACCGAATCTCGGTCTTAAGTTATGGCATTTAAATTACTTAGAAATCAAGCAAAATTCAACTCAAAATCCACTAATCATGGCCAACCACTCATTGAAGAAGCTTGAAGAGACTAAAACTTTCTATTTTTAGTAAACTACTCTCTTCTCTTCACCTATAAATAAGACTTCATTTCACCATTCCTAATTATCCCTCATCCCTCATCATTCTCACTTTTCTCTCAATTATCTTTAGCATTTTCCATTCCCCACGCCTAGCATCATCTCTTCAAAGAGATTTTAGCAATTAAGCCTCTTAAAGAGCCCTTGGTCGACCACCTTGGAGAGCCATCAGCAAATGAGTAAAGTGAAGGAGTGAAGGAACCTCATCGGTCAGAGTCTTGAGTGACAGCCACTTTGATTTGGGTTTAATCTTTTCTTTAATTTAATCTGAAAATGTTTGCTATGTGTTCTTTGTTCTTGTTACAACAATGTTAGCTTAATTTTATTTAAGCTAAGATGATTGCTTTGATTAAATAATATTTATTTGATTCATTCTTATAATGTTTGTGCCTCAATCGATCATGTTTTCAATTAAAATCAGGTTTGTATTCATTCATACATTATTGAAATGCACCTGAGTTAGCTAAGCAATCCTAACCAGACGACGGCTAGTGGACACATAATTGAAATGTGCATGCTCAATTTTTGTCCTAACCCAATTAAATTGCAGGTTGCATAACAAATTTAACCAAGCTCTGTTATCTACATAGTTGTTAGATTTGTGTGATTAGATTGTTTCAAACTTAACACGTCTTGTTACCTCGCACGAATGCTAAGAAACCCTTAGTAAATAAGGATCAGTAAAATGCATATTTACTAAGTAAAGGATTCCGAAAGGACTTAATGTGGTTTCCAAACTCATGAAAGATCGAGTTGCCATGGAATGTTTTTCTGAATGTTATTAAGCATGTCGATAATAAATTGAGTTTAATTAAAGTAATTGTCCTAGTTTATTTATGTTATAATGGTTGCAAATTGTGTTTAATTTTGCTAAAATTTATTTCATTCATATAGTTTGCATATTTAGGATAATTTGCATTGGGGATCATTGTATTTTGTTAATATATTTAATTTTAATCATCAGTTCTCAATCATATTGTGTTTTTATTTACCAAGTTGTTAATACAATTTTATAATAAAGTGATTTAACACAAAAACAATCCCTGTGGAGACGAGAACTCAATACTTACTTATTACTTGATAATGACTGTGTACACTTGCACAAACCTACGCTTACAACTTGACAATATACCAAATACCTCGCCATATCAGCGAATCCTAACCTTACTTGGTTGCACACTCGTCTATCACTATATACCTTTGTGGTAGCGCTCTTTTGTCTTCCTACCCAAGGGTCCTTAGGTCATACCTTTCTTGGTTGGCTCATTAACATTTTCATATTGTGTTGACTTACAGCGATGAACTATTTCTCGTTCCCCCTTATTGTTATTACTGGTGGGATTCCTTCTAGTATTCTGCCTAATGCACAAGACTAACCTGAGACCTCAATTGTCCCTTGTGATTAATAGTTGCCTTATCATCTTAGTAGGTAGTTGCTCATAAGACTATATGAGTTGGCTTCCCTATTCTGTATAGTCTCCTTTCAAAACTATCTTTGTGACATTTTCTTGTAAATGAGGACTATTCTCAAAGAGGAATAGTCTTGATAGATACATTGTCTCCTGTTCTTTTTCTTATTCTTACTAGGTCCTTGCCCACTTACCTTATAAACATTCATGTCTATCCTCTGATGTACCATTCCTTTACTTATTTTGCTTGCCCCTTTTCTGCAGACTCATCGAATTTTGCTTGCCACTCATGGTATCATACATTGTTCTTACCATCTTGGTGATTTGCATCATTGGAACACCCTTTTTATCTCATTTCTCGTGTCCCATAGGACTTATCCTATATTTACTATCCTAGTGGACTCTATCTATTATGTGTTTACTATCCCAATAGAATATCTCTGTTCTATTTTTACTGTCTTATTAGACTATCTCTGTGGATGACATGGAGTCTTTCATCCATGGTCTTACACCGATTCGTCATCCTAGCATACTATCTTATGATGCCATGAAGTTTTTCATCCATGGTCTTACTCATCATACTTGGCTACCTTAGAATCATTCATCTATGGTCTTATGTCGTATACCTTATACCTTGTACCATGTTGTCATAGCATCTTTCATCCATGGTCTTACTCTACATACCTCATACTAGACTGTCATAATGTCTTTCATCTATGGTCTTATGCCATATACCATCATCAGGGTGTCGTCCCGAAGGACAAGTCGATACTACCATTGTGGTAAATACCTTTCCATAATATTGAGTTCCTGAATCCTCTGCCCATTAACTCCTTTACACCACCTAACCATGATGCTCGAACACCGTAGTGTTCCCTCCACAAGGATCGAAGCTTTGCCTGAGGCAGTATCTAATAGGTTCAATCTCTATTTCCTATCCTAACTTCCTCTATCCTAGTGAGGTTTTTCCTACAGTCATGCCATGCATGCACATATCATCATTTTTCATGGTTTATGCAAACATAGCATGCTCAAACAACATAGATCATAAGAGTAGGTTTGAAGTCTAGAACTCACCTAAACCTTTATTATTTCCACAACTTAGCTTTGTCGAACACCAGAGCTTCCATTCTTCTAGCAACTAAGCATTCCAACCAAAATCATGGGTTATACTAAATATTCCCAGCTTACCCATTTTTCCATAAATGTACAAAACCCTTAAAATGGTTATAAAGTTTATAACTTTATTCTACATAATCATAAGGGTTAAGAACCTTACCTGATTGTTGGTTTCCCTACTTTTCCATCTTAATCCTTATAAAGTATGCTTTGTAACATCCCTAGCCCATCTTCGTCATCGGATTAGGGTTATAGAGTATTACCATACAAACCAGAACATTTATCTTATAAGAGAAACAATCATGCAATTTAATTAATAACATTTAATAACACAATTCAAATATTGTAAACATACGCTTACATGCCTTAAATTGAGTCTAGGGGGCCATAAAAATAGTTTGGAAACAATTTGGGGTCAAATCGGAACAAATCAAAAAATTCAAACAAAACTTGAAAATTTTTGAAACAAGAGTCACAAGGTCATGTGACATAGCCCATACGGATGTGGGTATTCGAAATGGGCCATGCAGTCATGTCATAGGCTGTGTGCCAAACCATGTGTACATTCGATATTGGGTCATACGATTGTGTCTTAGGCCATATGCCAGACCATGTTACATACTGACTTGAGACACATGGTCATGTTACAGGTGTCGAGGCTTGGAGCATAGCCAGCTTGGCTTCCTTCAATGTTTGGATTGGAATTGTGACCCCAAGAGGTTCAAGTCACTATCATAAGGTTCAATGTTGCGACATCACACACTCAATGTTGTGACACCCTTATGTTCGTCCCCTGACATGCGTGCACCGGGGCTTGTAAATTTGCAATTAAATATGAGAATTGACGTACGGTATCTGCAAGTATATAGGTAAAATTGTAATATAATTTTAATGTCTACAATGGAACACAAGAAAGTATTATGAGGATTTTACCTAACGATATTTGACTTAACTAAATTGTAATTCACAAGCTAAATAGTAATAACGTACTAATTATATTAAGACAAGCAAATAATAAAGGGATGATATAAGATAACATAAAATAAGAACTAAAGCAAACAATCAAATTGCAAGCAATTTATGTTTATAGAAGATTAACTCATTTACGTGTTAGTGATTAACTTTAGATTCAGGTTTTAACAATTTAGCTAACAATTAACCTAATCAATACCTTTCAGCCTATAACTAAATTAACTGATTGGCTTAACCTACTTATCTTTTAATATGATAGCTTAAATTGGGATAGATTAAGTGTTGCTCAGCAAACTATTCTTTCGGCCTCATCTACCTAAGTTACTTCTTAGGGTCGTCAACCCTAAGTTTTAATTTCGTTTAACCTATAGCAACTAAGTTGGAGTAAACCCTAAATCCTTAACCAATCACTCTTACTTTCACTCACCAGTATTTATAGGGTTTTCAGTTCATGGACATACTAGATGCAAATTTCCCTAATCAAATTTTAAACATTCAATTAAAAGGAAAAAGAAGAAAAGGAAAAAGAGAAACCTAGATCTGAAGTTGTGTGTTAATGATTGATCTGTAAAACCCATAGAATATATGCTGATTGTGAGTTGATTACAACAAGAATGAAAATAGACAAACAAATTTTACTAAATAAAAGGAAACTAAACTAAAATCTAATCAAAATAAATGTTAAACAAAAAACTAGAAATAAAAAACCCTAAATTTAAGAACTAGGAAATTAATAATTGAAAGAAGCTACCTAATTAAGTCTTGAGGACTAATATTTATAGTAGTGTTGTTACATGACCAAATTAGGTCAATTACAAATGACTAAACATGTTAGTTAAGGTTGTGTGGATGAAAAACACCCTCAACTAGTAATTGGGCCTTGTCAAATTGGTGTCGCGACATTGAACATCAAACACTCCCCTTTTTGTTTTGAAGATGGTTGTCACGAATTTGGATGACTATTGTCATGACATTAAAAGCTAGTGATTCCCCTTGCATGTTTGAAGTTGGATGTCACGACATCCTAGGGTTGTTGTCGTGACATTGAACTTCGAATGTAACACTTCTTGGTTCGAAGTTGGATGTTGCAACAATAGGTTTTGCTTGTCACAACATCGATACCTCAATGCTCCCCTTTAGCTTTGAAATTGGGTGTTACAACATTTTGGACTAGTCCGCTGACTTATCAGCCTAAAATGATGTCTTGTGCACTCAATCAACAAATTAGTCTTCGCTTAGGCCCAGATTGGCTAACAAGTCATAAAAAATACTAATATTCTTGTTTTCTTGAATTCAAAGATAAACTTACTAAATTAATAAATTAACTAAAAAGATAACAAATTACTTGAATACAAGCTCATTAAGTGTCGAAAAGAGCTAAGTTTTCCACAACGAATTGTGGTAGATCATCTTCACAATCCACTTGTGTTGTAAATTAGTGAAGTCCAAGTCCTCAAAGATGATGATGTTGGAAAACATCCAATTTAAAAACTGTGTTCTTGCACAACAAAAAATAAAAATTTTGAAAATTGACTAGGTTTGTAATATTTATAGCAATAACCCCTAGATTGAAATCATACATGTGTTTTTGGATAGACGGATCCTTGTTGTTCCTAGCTTTCAACCAAATGATCCTCACCGCTATTATTGTACCACAAAAATTTTCAAGTGTGGGATCGATAAAATTGAATCAAACACAGAAACTAGAAATCTTTTTCTTTTCTTCTAGGTGAAAACAAAAATTCTATTGTTAAATAAAAACTGGTAGAATCATTGACCGCCTATAAACGTGTTATCGTTATAGTATAAATATCACACTAAAAATATATATAATTAAACCGATGGTGTCTGCAAGTGTATGGGTCAAATTGGAATATAGTAAAATTTACAATAAAACACTAGTAAGTATTTTGAGGATCGTACCAAAAGGATTCCTGATTTGAGAAATTATTATTAAATCAATTGCAGAATACAATTACTAACCTAATTGTGTCACGACTTAGTATTCTTGATCAAAATTAATATATTGATTAAACTAATTAAATTTACTAACCTAAATTAACCAAATGGAATTTCCTATTCTTAGTGTCAATAATGCGAGCCTTTAGCCTCTGATCATTAAATCCCTAACTATCTAATTAAATAACTAATTATCCTGGACTCAGTAATTTATCACCATTAGCAAGAATACCCTTCTGGTTTCATCTACACTAAATATTACCACCTAAGTCACCCTTTCGCTCACTTTCTAGGCATACGGATACCCTTTCGGTCTCACCTGTCTTGATATTCTATAAAGGACGTCAATCCTTACTATACTAAGTACTCTTGAATGAACAATCAATTTTAAATAAATCATCACTTAACAAATAAATTAGTTTATTAATCAAATCATGTGAGATATGAAATAAATACAATAATTTATTCAATTATTCATACAAATGCTAATTGATCAGAGAAAAGGAAATATAAATAAAAGAATAAGGGATAGGAGAAAGCTCATGAATATATATTGAAGCACGGATCTCAAAGGAATCTCCACTCACAAGTTTCTTCACATAAGAATAGAAAAGTTCTGACTACATGAACATAAAAAGAAAATATAATAAAAACTGAATGAGAAAAACAGTTTGGTGAATTCTGCCAACAATTCCGGTGACCCTAAGGTTGCTTATATAGGCAAAGGACTACTTATTGACCACTCAACCCTAGATTGTAACATCCCGAAATAGGGCCTAAATGGAATAGTGGTTGCGAAACCACAAATCTGAGGTAGAAAAATTTATTTTATTATCATTTTAAGGTCTATGGCCTGATTGCATGATTGTGTGAAAATTTCGTTTAGAAATTTTATCGATAGAGGGTCCAATTTGATATTTAGGACTATATTGCAAAAGTTGTAAAATGTGTGTTCTAGTTCACAAAGGTATTAAGTACTTGTGAGTAATGGGTTTTTAAAGTGGAGGTCCTTGGATAGTAATTAGAGCATTATACTAGTTTGGACAAAAATACCTAAAAGAAAATAAAACACCATAGTTTTTAATTAAGGGCATTTTGGTCATTTAGTTATTAAAATTAATTAAAAAAAATTAAAAGCCAATTTTTGTCTATCTTCTTCATTAGGCCAAAATTTCAAGGTTTCTCCATAGCTAGGGTTTGTTCCAAGCTTCCAAGCTCCATAGTAAGTGATTCCAAGCCCCGTTTTTAATGTTCTTTACGTTTTTGGAGTCCCGGTAACTTGATTAAGCTTATTATAGCAATAATTCAACCTAGGGTTCATATTTGGAAAAATACCCATAGGTGAAATTTGTGTATTTTGGTGTTTTATGATAGAATATGCGGTTTTAAATTATGTTAGACAACTTGTGCTACTCGGTTTTAAGTGAAAACGAGTAAAAGGGCTTAATCGGTAAAAATACCTAATAGTCATAAGTACATGTTAGAGTGAGAATTTGATGTTGTCATAGAAGAGAAAAATGATCAGAATGTCATAAAACATAAGAAAATAGGATGAAGTTTAATTTCTGATCCTTGGGGAAAATGTGTTAATATGTAAAAATTTAGGGGCAAAAAATGTAATTTTGCCAAAGTTTGGGTCAAGGACTGTTTTAATAAATATGAGTATTAAATAAGCTAAATTTTTTCATTATAGATCAAGAAGAACAAAATCCGGAGTTAGACCGGGGAAAGAAAAAGATAGTGGACTAAATCAATATAGTTGATCGTATTTTGTTTCGAGGTAAGTTTGCGGTAAATAAATGCAATATTCTATTATTTTATGTTAATGTTTTTAATTTCCAGCATGTGTATATTTATTTTATGAAATTATTCAAAGAAGACTCAAGCATGAATTGACGAAGAAGTAATTTTAGAAAGTCCTGGTTGAACCTTAGGAATGTGTAGGATACAAATGTCATGACATTAGGGTTTAAGGATACCATGTAAGACCATGCCAAGGCATGGAAATTGGTAAGGTTTCTAAGGCAAGGAAATCATGTAAGACCATGTCAAGACATGGCGTTCATAAGTTACTATAAGCAAAGGTCCCATGTAAGACCATGCCAAGGCATGGCATTGGTGAGTTCATAAGGCAAGGATACCATGTAAGACCATGTCAAGACATGGCAATGGTAAGTTTCAAAAGGATACCACGTAAGACCATGACAAGTCATGGCAATGGTAAGGTACCCACGTATCCTTAGTATTCCAAGTGGTTCAACAGGAAAATTTAAAGAGAATATCAAGGTAAGGTAAGGTAAGACGAGTTATACTAAAAAGGTAAGACAAGTTCATGCTAGAAGAGCAAAGGTAAGTGTAACACCCCGTACCCGAGACCTTTGCCGGAGTCGGACACGAGGGGTTCACAGACTAAATTCGCTTACTATCGCAGTCCATTTTAAAATTTTCCAGGCAGTTGGCTAACTGCGACACTGTCACCTTAAAAATCATATCTTGAGTTTCACAACTCGAAAATCAGTTTCGTAATTTTTCCCTGAAACTAGACTCATATTACCATCTACATATTTATTTCTAGAATTTTTGGTCGGGCAAATTAGTACAGTTTATTAGTCAAAGTCTCCCATGTTACAGGGATCGACTACACTGACCTTTGCGCATTACGACTTGGATATCTCCCTGCACAGAGCTTCAATACTGATGCCGTTTGTTTCTATAGAAACTAGACTCAGAGAGGAATCTATACATGTATGGCATGACTCCTAATTATCTCTGGTTAATTTATAATAAATTTCCAAAGTTGGAACAGGGAATCCAGAAACCGTTCTGGCCCTGTCTCATGAGAACCTGAATATCTCTTAACATACTGTCCATATGATGGTTTTGTTACTTTCCTATGAAAATAGATTCATCAAGGTTCGTTTACATAATTTATTCATTATTTAATTCAAATCCTACTATTTTTAGTTATTTTCCAAATCTACATCACTGCTGCTGCCAGCATCTGCCTTTAAGGTAGACTTTACCTATTTCATAGTTTCCATGATTCAACTAGCCCTTTTAGCATAAATAGCACAAATTATGATAGTGATTAACCATTCCATACCAAATGATTATAACATTATGCTCAAACATATATAAGCCATTTTCGCATGGCTATATACATTAACCAAAATATTCTTCCGCCACTAGTCTATTTTATACATGCCATAAGATAATCCAAAACATAGCAGTACCAAACAGTGGATAGTGATAGTGTGACTAGTTGCTGACGATCCCCGAGCCTGTAGCTTCGCAATGAGATCTATAAAACAGAGGAAACAGAGTAAACGGAGTAAGCATTACAATGCTTAGTAAGTTTTAAGCAGTGTCAACAGATAACAATCAAATTATAACATAGTTGTTCGTATTTTTATTTCACTCTTCCTTCGGGCATACCATCCCTTTACCGAATATGCACATCTCATCATATACAATAGGCAGATAAACTTTCACATAAAAGTGAGCTCATGTGACATAGATATATCGTATGATTTCACATCACCTCTCACACTGATCCGATGTCACATAATCATAGGAATAGTCTCATAGATTGCTCTCGTATGCATCACATAACTACCTTATGATTTAGTGCAAATCAAGCTCACATATAAACTTGGAGTACATACCTGTTTAACCTTTCGCATTGAATATATTTATAAGCAATTCTTATTACGAAGTCTTACCCGGACATAATCTCCACACGAAGTTATCGGGTCTTACCTGGACAAATTCCCACACGTAGTCATCGGGACTTTAGAGCTCGGATATAGTACGAGCACGAAGCTTACGGACATTAATTAGTGATAATATTATCGCATAAAGCCTGCGGGTTTTAACCCGGACATAGTACTGACACAAATGCCCTTCGGACTTATCACATTTATACACTTTCACATCCATCACGTTGGCCACTCGGCCCTGTCACATATATACACTTTCACATTCATCACATCGGCCATTAGGCCTTATTACATATATACACTTTCACATTCATCACATCGGCTATTAGGCCTTATCACATATATATACACTTTCACATTCATCACATCGGCCATTAGGCCTTATCACATATATACACTTTCACATTCATCACATCGGCCATTAGGCCCTATCACATATATATACACTTTCACATTCATCACATCGGCTATTAGGCCTTATCACATATATATACACTTTCACATTCATCACATCGGCCATTAGGCCTTATCACATATATACACTTTCACATTCATCACATCGGCCATTAGGCCCTATCACATATATATACACTTTCACATTCATCACATCGGCTATTAGGCCTTATCACATATATATACACTTTCACATTCATCACATCGGCCACTAGGCCTTATCACATATATACACTTTCACATTCATCACATCGGCTATTAGGCCTTATCACATATATATACACTTTCACATTCATCACATCAGCCATTAGGCCTTATCACATATATACACTTTCACATTCATCACATCGGCCATTAGGCCCTATCGCATATATATACACTTTCACATTCATCACATCGGCTATTAGGCCTTATCACATATATATACACTTTCACATTCATCACATCGGCCATTAGGCCTTATCACATATATACACTTTCACATTCATCACATCGGCCATTAGGCCCTATCACATATATATACACTTTCACATTCATCACATCGGCTATTAGGCCTTATCACATATATATACACTTTCACATTCATCACATCGGCCATTAGGCCTTATCACATATATACACTTTCACATTCATCACATCGGCTATTAGGCCTTATCACATATATATACACTTTCACATTCATCACATCGGCCATTAGGCCTTATCACATATATACACTTTCACATTCATCACATCGGCCATTAGGCCCTATCACATATATATACACTTTCACATTCATCACATCGGCTATTAGGCCTTATCACATATATATACACTTTCACATTCATCACATCGGCCATTAGGCCTTATCACATATATACACTTTCACATTCATCACATCGGCCATTAGGCCCTATCACATATATATACACTTTCACATTCATCACATCGGCTATTAGGCCTTATCACATATATATACACTTTCACATTCATCACATCGGCTATTAGGCCTTATCACATATATACACTTTCACATTTATCACATCGGCCATTAGGCCTTATCACATATATACACTTTCACATTCATCACATCGGCTATTAGGCCTTATCACATATATATACACTTTCACATTCATCACATCGGCTATTAGGCCTTATCACATATATACACTTTCACATTCATCACATCGGCCATTAGGCCCTATCACATATATATACACTTTCACATTCATCACATCGGCTATTAGGCCTTATCACATATATACTCTTTCACATTCATCACATCGGCCATTAGGCCTTATCACATATATACACTTTCACATTCATCACATCGGCTATTAGGCCTTATCACATATATACACTTTCACATTCATCACATCGGCCATTAGGCCTTATCACATATATACACTTTCACATTCATCACATCGGCCATTATGCCATACTATCATTTCATATTCGAATACTCATAAACTTACAACATCACGATTTAGGATTCAAGTATGGGTTTAATCAATAGCTTGTGAGCAACTAAAACAAGTTTATCAAGGTTCACAACATAATCTCAAATTCAGCACAAGCTGTTTTTCCTGAGCAATAGTCACTAAATTATTTATAACTGGAGCTACAAAACTCCAAATCACTCTCCGTTAATTTTTCCTGAATATAGACTCGTATATCTTCCAGCCATAAAATTTCCAAAATTTTAGGTTTGGCCAATCAATACCAGATTTTTCTTAAAGTTTCCCCTGTTTCACTGTTTGACTAATCTGCCCACTCTTCACTACGAATCAATTTTCTCATTTTACACAATTCAAAATGTGTTGTATTTGATTTCATTTGAAACTAGACTCATTAAGGAGTCTAAGCATATAAATTTTATCTTATAACCATTTTTGTACAATTTATAATAATTTTCTAAAAACAGAACAGGGGATTTCGGAGTCATTCTGACACCGTCTCACACAACTTTAAATATCTCATTATCGGAAATTCCTTTGCTTACACGGTTTCTTTTATAAGAAACTAGACTCATTAAGCTTTAATTTCATGTCTCATTAAGCCTCTAATTTAAGTCCATAAATTTATGGTGATTTTCTAAAGTCACGTTACTGCTGCTGTCCGAAGCAGACTATTTCAAATTACCCTTAAATTCCCAAGCTCAAACACTTAAGAACTTACCGTTTGAGCTTAGAACATATCATGGCCACATCATATCTTATTAAATCAACTCATCATGTCCTATTATAATTGAATTTACTCAACGTTTAAACACTTAAAACTTACCTCGGATGTTATCGAATTATCACGAATCGACTATTCAGCTACTTTCTCTTTCCCTTATCCGAAATTTGTGCCCCTTTTTGTCCTTGAGCTTAATTAAACAAATTCATGTCATCAATTTGGGAGTATATTCGGCATTCAAATAACACATAATAAATTTCTCTTAAAAAAATTCTATAAATTAGCCTCCATTGCCGAATTTACTAATACATTACCCCTTTAGCCTAAAGTCATTTTAGCATATAATGCACAAACATTATACCACCACCATTAAATACATGACATAACCGAATCAACAAAATCATGAGCAACGTGTCAAATATAATTCACACTTATCATTACACTTTGGTCAATTTATCAAAATCATTAATAACCATCATTTGATGAAATCACCATAACCAACTTAACAATATAAACAAGCCATTTAAACCCCCAAATTATCAACTTTGACAAGTTTAAAACTTACCTAATGACTAATTACAAATTAAAGCTTCAAGCAATCAAATTTAACTCATCAAGAGCTTGGCCGAATACACATTCTTTGACCAAAATCGAAATTCAACGTGGGGTTTATAAGGGATTGCATCTAGCTCATAAATTAAGTTCACAATTTCCTATTCATATGAAATTTAACCTCATGGAGTCTATTAAGTACTCTTAATCCCTTTTCTAACAACAAATTTCAAACATAGGATTTTCTATACAAAACCGTTCATGCTTCCATAAAAAAATCTAAGAGAATAACTCATGGTTTAAGATAGAACTAAGATACAAACTCAATTTCACAAGTTTTCAACAAAAAAATGACATAAACTCATACCTTAGAATCAATCTATGCTAATGGCCAAATGTGTCTCAAGCTTTTTTTTCCTTCTTTCTCTTTTCTACTCACGGCAATGGAGAAGAAGAAAAAGATGAACCCACTTTGTTTTTATCACCCATTTCTTTTAATATATGTTCATATTTCATATTATTTATTCATTTAACATTTAATTTATTAATATAAAAGGCATATATTTTGTATCCCATACTCCTTATTTTATTGTTCCTAACATCCATCACTAACATAACATGTTTGTGACATGTTTCCACTCATAGCATGGCCGGCCACTATGCCTTAATTTGGGTAAATTGACATGCAAACCCATCATTTTCACATTATGCATTAATAGGCCATTTTGCAATTGCCTAGCACATTTCTAAATTTTCTCACATAAGTCCTATTTGATAAAATTCACTTACAATTAACAAAATTCAAACATGAAATTTTCACACATGCACATGTACATATAATGAGGATCAATTATGACGGTTAATTATTTTTATGACTCGGTTTAGTGGTCCCGAAACCACTTCCCGACTAGGGTCAAATTAGGGGTGTCACAGTAAGTACATAATGTTCATGTATGCTTGATAAGGAAAAAGGTAAGTAAAATGTTGTAACGTCCTGATTTTCGGATTTATTCACGGTTTTCAATATTTTGTAAAGATTTTAAAATTTTGTATTTGGATGTGAAATTAATGTTTTGAGTAGGTAAATGGGCTTATAGAAGGCCCATGTGTTGGCCAAAACCCGGTTGAATTTTTGAATTTTTGGACTTAGGAGTTAGGGGTTCTGGCTAGATGGCCCTTGTATAGAGTTATGGGTAAATGGCATAAAAAAAAGAGCCTTAGTAGAGTGGCAAGGGTGACGCCACTAGGCTCCTAAAAAGGTTGCGTGTGGAGCATTGGGGAAGGCATGGGATCGATTCCCAGTGTTGACAAGTAGATGCATTTATTTTTAAGTGCTGGAGGGGTAAGTGTTGGAGTCCAGGTGGATTCTGCTAGAGGAGAGTTTGAATCAGTCTAAACGCTTGGATTAAGGAGTGATAAGGGGAGAGATTTAAGGGATTAGGAGAGAGGTTAGGAGTTGGCCGAATTTTGGGAATTGAAGGGGGAAAAATCGGCAGAGGGTTATGAGGTTAGTATTTCGGCACCTAGGGTATTGAGTGGTGCTGTTCCTTTTCTGCTCAGACATAACAAGGTTTTTCTTTTCTCTCTTTTTTTCCTCTCTAGCCTAAACTACCACTTCCCCTATTCTTCTTTTTCTATTTTTCTTCTTCAAAACCATTCATCAATTCTGCTGTTCATCAATACTTTTGCCGAATCCATAAAAGCCGAAATCTTGAACACACATTACAGGTACCGATTTCTTCAAAGCCAAACCCTTTAACATTGTGTTTCCATTAATCAACAATTATTCTTTCTAAACTCTAGAGACCTGTCGGCAATTATACATCCAGGTTATAGTTTCATATTGTCATCTCCTTCATCACCCAAAAGCCGAAAAACCATAGATTTGGGGGGGCTTATAGCCGAAACTTCAAAACTTTGGGAGTCGAGTTCTACCGTTGTTTGAAAGATAAATCTGCACCAGATTGCATGGAGATCAAAAAGGAGTAAGGGGTAAGTGTTCATCATCTCAGATCTGGTCCTATTTTACAAAGTTGGGAAAAGCCGAAGTCCCTAAAATCTAGGGAGGTTGTCGATTTGGGCATGTGGCTCTATGGGTTTTTAACTGACATTTTCTATCAATGATTAGTGTCTTCTTAAGTGTTGGATTGAAGGCGTGGGCTATTGGAGCAATCGGATTCGGAGCTAGCTATCGATTTTGGCAAAAAGATAAGGTTTCAAAGGCTTTTAGGGACATGGTTAGATCATGGATAAGTAGGTTGTGGGTTTAGTGATTATGGTTTGTAAATAAGAACTGTGCTAATCAATTGTAGGACATCGGAAGAGATCTCAGTAGCAGTCGTCGCGAATCAGGTGTGTACCGAACACCCTTTCTTAGTTCAATTCGTCAAAAGCCGAAATGCCGAAATTCCGGCATTTCATGGGCTTGTGAGTATGCGAATGCTCTAAAAGACGTAGAGTAATTGTTAGATCTAGCACCGCAAGGTGGTAAGTAAGTTTGTGTGACGTCTTAACGTACTTCGAAAAAAGAGGGCCTCGATGGGCCAAAACTGAGCCCAATGGGCTTACGGACCAATATGGGTAAGAGATGGGCAAAGTAGCATGTTAGTTAGATGGTGGAACCAAATTGCATAAAACGGCTAAAAATTACTGAAATAGCTTGTGTAGTTGCGTAAGTACGAAATTACCCCTAAAGAGAATAATTACCGAAATACCCCTAGGGTTTAAATTGGCTAAACTGCATGATTGATTAATACTGTATTGTACACGATATGCTTTATTAATATCTGTTGCATGGGATTGGGGTATTGATGGAGGAAGTATTGAAAGTGGTTCATCCACGTACTGGAGGCTTTGCCTCAACTTACTGATATTCGAGCAGCGTTGCTGCAACTGTGGAGTGTAGGGCTGGGTGGGTTGAGATATTCCCCACATGGAGTGTAGGGTTGGTACGGGGCAGTGTAGCGGTTGGTGGGTTGAGTAGTCTCCCCAGATGGGTTTGCATGCATTACTACTATTGTTACCTATGTTACTGAACTGGGCCTATGGGCCACACTGTTATGTAAAAAGGGGCTAAGGCCTTGCTACTGTATTCTGAAAAGGGCTTCGGTCCACTGTGTACTGTTATCTGAGTGGGGCGTAGGCCCAATGGGCTCGAGCTGATTTGGGCTTTTGATGGGTTTCTGTATACACTGAGTTTTCCCAAACTCACCCCATTTTCTTCCATCCTTGCAGGTGAGCCCTAGTTGGTGGACTTGGAGCTAGGCGGGATTCAGAGTGGCCACACGTTTTCTGCAAATTCGTTTTTTTCGGTGAACTAGGTTTTCCATATTTTTCGTTTATGGATTTGGATTTTTTTGTAATAAGGCCGCTAATTTTTTTTATGGTTTGGGTTGTTTCTTTATTATTTAATTCTATTATGATAAAACTGATCTATGATAACTAACGAAATAGATTAGCTCTAGGACGCGTTTTCAAAAACATTAAGTGATTTCAAAATAACACGAATACAAGTAAAGACTTCCGCTAAGAAAACGTCTTCAACCTTAATCATTTTCTTAAGATGGACATAACCAAACAGTTTTCTCAAAATTCTACGAGATATTAGAGTGTGGCAATGGCGGTGTGCATGTCTAGGATTGGATCCGAAGGGAGCTTGGTACTTAAGCAGTCCGACGGACTCACCTCCTCTTCTTCCTAGTTTCCTACTTGGTGCACAGCTTCCATTCACTTTAACCTACTTTTAAAAGTGTCTTTTACAACACCAACTAAGTTTTCCAACTAAGTAATACGGAATGTTTTGAACGCTTCGATGTGGCGCATCAGATCCGGTCATAACGTCTAGGCCGGGTTTGGGGTGTTACATTTAGTGGTATCAGAGCCTAGTTGTAACAACTCGGCTGTGGATCGGGTCTAAAAATCTTTAAAAAAAATTTTTTTTCTATAAGTCTTTCAAAGGTGTTCAAAGTTTTTCTATTGAACGAGGTTAAATCAATAGTTTTAAAATAAAAGTGTTTTCAAATGAAATCCTTTTATTTTTGGTAAACAAAAACATGGGTTTTTTTATGGACTGATAAAGAAGTGGCACACTGAATCCTCGACACCAAGTCTGTAAGTGTTCTTTTTCTGCTTTAAATATTTATATGGAACTGGACTGGAAATAATACTATAGATAGTACTGAGCCTTAGAGATAGTGCTATTGATAAGGTAGTATTAGGGCTACAAAATTGGGACCGTAGCTAAATTGTGATTGCGTGAAAATAACTCTGAAACTCTATCTGATCATAAGACATTCTGTAATAAACAGTGGAACCAGTAAACTAATGTCATAAAATTCGTAAACAGATAAATTGTTATGAGTACAAGGGTTACTCGGGGAAGAGGCCATGGTCGAGGCCGAGGTCGCACTCAAGCTGGATCTGCGTCATCTGAACACATGCCAGCTGGCGAGGTACGTCCACCACCGATAATAAAAATGGGCCGTATGACCGGGCCGCAGGGGATGACGCTCTGTCTCAGGCCATGTTGAGGGTTTTGGAAAGAGTGGCTGGAGCTAACATCGGGCCCATGAATAGGGGGTCCATTTCTAAACGACTTCGGGCCAACGGAGCTAAGATTTTTAGGGGCGTATCTGGAGTGGCCCCAAATGTGGCTGAGTACTGGTTGGAAGCCACAGAGCGGATCATGGATGACCTGGACTGCTCAGTAGAACAGAAGTTGAAAGGGGCGGTGTCGTTGCTGCAGGATGAAGCGTATCAGTGGTGGATTACTGTGAGAGAGGGTACCCCAGCTGAGAGGGTAACATGGGAGCTGTTTAAACAGACCTTTAAGGCAAAATATGTTGGAGCTAGCTATGTGGACGCACGCAGAAAGGAGTTCTTGAATCTGACTCAGGGAAATAAGACCATTGCTGAATATGAGGTGGAGTTTCTACGATTGAGTCGGTATGCTAATGGCATCGTTTCCTCCGAATACGAGTGCAGCGTTCGTTTTGAGGATGGCCTCAGAGATGAGTTAAGGGTGCTCATAGCTTCGCAGAGAGAGCGAGATTTCGCTGCACTGGTAGAGAAGGCTAAGATAGCCAAGGAGGTGAAGCAAACCGAACGGAGGAATCGTGATAAGGATTGGAATCGGTTCAGGAGGGATGCTGGACCAGCGGGTGCTGTAAATCGTAATGTTAAGAGAGCTAGGATGGAGGAACTGGTTCGAGCAGTTCCGGTGAACACAGGTAGACCGCAAGCTTGTGGGGATTGCGGCAGAACGCATCAAGGAGAGTGCTGGAAGCGTTCTGGGGCTTGTCTTCGTTGTGGGTCTAAGGAGCATAGGATTAAGGATTGTCCTAGGAGGGCCACTCAGGCTCAGGGGGCCGAACAAGGGGCTGTGCGACCGGCTCAACCTGTGAGGGATGGACCGCCGCTACCAAGAGGTCATGGACAAGGTCGCGATGGTAATGGCCATGGACGTGGGGCACCCGGCAGGGGTATTGGTAACGCGGATGCTCGTCAGCCAGCTTTGGTGTATGCTGCTCGTCGCCGCAAGGAGGGTGACGCACCTGATGTCATAACTGGTACGTTTTTTATCTATGGTGTGTCTTATACTGCTCTGATTGATGTGGGACCAACCCATTCATATGTGGCATATAACATTTCTGGGGCACTGGGTGTGCACTTCGAGGAGACTATATGTGGGGTGTCTGTGATAAGTCCTTTAGGTCATTCGGTTAAGGTAGAGAAACTCTTCAAGGAGGTGCCTCTGGAGATTCAAGGCGGGGTTTTCTGTGGGGATTTGATGGAGTTACCGCTTGAAGAATTCGATTTGATACTAGGGATGGATTGGTTGACCAAGCATAAGGCAACTTTGGATTGTGCAGCTAAGAGGATGGTGTTAAGGACTGTCAATGATGAAGAGGTAACGATTATTAGAGAACGGAGGGATTACTTAGCCAATGTAGTATCGGCGTTGAGGGCTGAGAAACTGATGCGCAAGGGGTGCGAGGCATATCTGGCTTTGGTAAGCCAAGCTGAAACTGAGGATCTGACTGTGGAGACCATCAGAACTGTTAGGGAATTCTGGGATGTTTTTCCGGAAGAGCTTCCTGGATTACCTCCGAATCGAGAAGTTGAGTTTGGAATCGATTTGTTGCCTGGAATAGCTCCAGTATCTATTGCACCCTATAGGATGGCACCGAAGGAGTTAGTGGAGCTGAAGGCTCAAATTCAAGAGTTGTTAGATAGAGGCTTCATTAGGCCTAGTGTGTCTCCTTGGGGAGCACCGGTCCTATTTGTGAAGAAAAAGGACAGAACGATGCGCATGTGCATCGATTATCGCCAGTTGAACAAACTGACGATTAAGAATAAGTATCCACTACCAAGGATTGATGATCTGTTCGATCAACTGAGGGGAGCTTCGGTATTCTACAAAATTGATCTTCGTTCTGGATACCATCAGCTAAGGGTAAAAGAAGGGGATATTCATAAAACAGCATTTCGAACTCGATATGGACATTATGAGTTTGTGGTCATGCCGTTTGGGCTGACGAACGCACCTGCAGCTTTTATGGATCTGATGAACCGAGTATTCCAACCTTACTTGGATCGGTTCGTAGTCGTCTTTATCGACGATATCCTGGTATACTCTGAAACGGAGGCGAAGCATGATAAGCATCTTCGTATTGTGTTGCAAGTGTTAAGGGAACATGAGCTCTACGTGAAATTCAGCAAGTGTGAATTCTGGTTGAGGGAGGTAACTTTCCTAGGGCATGTGGTCTCTACCGAGGGGATTAAGGTGGATCCTCGTAAAATTGAAGCGATTCTGGAATGGAAGCCACCTAGGTCAGTATCGGAAATTCGGAGTTTCGTAGGGTTAGCAGGTTACTACAGAAGGTTTGTGGAGGGTTTCTCGGTAATGGCGGCACCCTTCACAAAACTCATAAGGAAAGGAGTACCATTTGTCTGGACCGAGAAACAGTAAAAAGCTTTTGATCGGTTGAAAAAGGTATTGACCGAAGCGCCAGTGTTGATTCAACCGGTGTCTGGGAAGGACTTTACTGTATACAGTGATGCGTCGCATGTGGGGTTAGGTTGTGTACTGATGCAAGAGGGCAAGGTGGTCGCTTATGCATCGCGACAACTTAAGGCTCATGAGGTGAATTACCCTACGCATGATTTGGAGCTAGCAGCGGTGATTTTTGCGTTACAAATTTGGAGACACTACTTATATAGGGAAAAGTGCATCATATACATAGATCATAAGAGCCTAAACTATTTGTTGACTCAGAAGGAGTTGAACCTTAGGCAACGAAGATGGGTGGAGTTGCTTAAAGACTACGACTGTTCGATAGAGTACCACCCAGGAAAGGCTAATATGGTGGCGGATGCGTTGAGTTGAAGGGTTGTTACTGATTTGAGAGCCTTGTTCACACGATTAAGTCTGTACGACGATAGAAGCTTGTTGGCAGAACTGCAAGTAAGGCCTACTTGGACTGAGCAGATTAAGGAAAAACAGTTGAAGGATGATTCATTAGCTCTTCGATTCCAGGAAGTTAAGAGTGGTGAGAACGAGGATTTTGGGTTGAACAGTGAAGGAGTTCTGTGCTTTCGTGGAAGGGTTTGTATTCCAAAAGACCCTGAATTGAGGCAGTTAATTCTAAAAGCGGCTCATGGTGGACTCTGTGCCATGCATCCTGGAGGGAATAAGTTATATCGAGACTTGCGAGAAGTGTACTGGTGGCCCGGATTAAAACGAGACGTGACTGAATTTGTTGGGAAATGTTTGACGTGCCAGCAGGTTAAGGCTGAGCACCAATTGCCTTCGGGATTACTGCAACCTGAGAAAATTTCGCTATGGAAGTGGGAAAGAGTAACAATGGACTTTGTGAGTGGGTTACCTTTGACACCCACCAAGAAAGATTCGGTATGGGTGGTTGTGGATAGGTTAACAAAATCTGCTCATTTCATACCTGTTCGTACCGACTACTCACTGCAAAAGTTGGCCAAGTTATATGTGGCGGAGGTAGTGCGACTGCATGGGGTGCCAGTGTCGATAATTTCTAATCGAGACCCTAGGTTTACATCTCGGTTTTGGCAGAAGTTGCAGGAAGCGTTGGGTACACGATTGGATTTTAGCACTGCTTTTCACCCACAGACAGATGGACAGTCAGAAAAGGTTATTCAGGTTCTGGAAGATATGTTGAGAGGTTGTATCATTGATTTTCGTGGAAGTTGGGAGGACTACTTACCATTGGCGGAGTTTGCTTACAATAACAGCTATCAAGCAAGTATTCAGATGGCACCATATGAAGCGCTTTATGGGCGAAGATGTCGTACGCCGACGTGTTGGATAGAGTTGGGTGAATGACGAATGCTTGGACCGTAATTGGTGGCAGACACTAAAAGCAAGGTTAGGCTGATAAGGGATTGGTTAAAGGAGGCATCCGATAGACAGAAGTCGTATGCGGATCTGAAGCACAAAGAGATTGAGTTCGCTGTTGGGGATATGGTTTTCTTGAAGGTTTCCCCTTGGAAGAAAATTTTGAGATTTGGTAAGAAGGGTAAGTTGAGCCCATGGTTTATTGGGCCTTACCGAATTGTTAAGCGGGTTGGACCAGTGGCTTATCAGCTAGAGTTACCACCAGAACTGCATCGTATCCACGACGTTTTTCATGTATCGATGCTGAGGCGGTATCGATCTGGCCCAACTCATATCATACCAGTTGCAGAAATCGAGGTACAGTCAGATTGAACTTTCGAAGAAGAACCTGTGCAAATACTTGATCGTGACGTCAAGGTGTTGAGAAGGAAATTAGTTCCACTAGTGAAAGTACTTTGGAGGAACCATGGAAAAGAAGAAGCTACTTGGGAAACTGAGGAGGCTATGCGTCAACAGTACCCTCAACTGTTATAATAAGGTAAAATTTCGAGGTCGAAATTTCTTTAAGGAGGGTAGAGTTGTAACGTCCTGATTTTCGGATTTATTCGCGGTTTTCAATATTTTGTAAAGATTTTAAAATTTTGTATTTGGATGTGAAATTAATGTTTTGAGTAGGTAAATGGGCTTATAGAAGGCCCATGTGTTGGCCAAAACCCGGTTGAATTTTTGAATTTTTGGACTTAGGAGTTAGGGGTTCTGGCTAGATGGCCCTTGTATAGAGTTATGGGTAAATGGCATCACAAAAAGAGCCTTAGTAGAGTGGCAAGGGTGACGCCACTAGGCTTCTAAAAAGGTGGCGTGTGGAGCATTAGGGAAGGTATGGGATCGATTCCCAGTGTTGACAAAAGGTTTTTATTTTCTCTCTTTTTTTCCTCTCTAGCCGAAACTACCACTTCCCCTATTCTTCTTTTTCTATTTTTCTTCTTCAAAACCCTTCATCAATTCTGCTGTTCATCAATACTTTTGCCGAATCCATAAAAGCCGAAATCTTGAACACACATTACAGGTACCGATTTCTTCAAAGCCAAACCCTTTAACATTGTGTTTCCATTAATCAATGATTATTCTTTCTAAACTCTAGAGACCTGTCGGTAATTCTACTTCCAGGTTATAGTTTCATATTGTCATCTCCTTCATCACCCAAAAGCCGAAAAACCATTGATTTGGGGGGGCTTATAGCCGAAACTTCAAAACTTTGGGAGTCGAGGTCTACCGTCGTTTGAAAGATAAATCTGCACCAGATTGCGTGGAGATCAAAAAGGAGTAAGGGGTAAGTGTTCATCATCTCAGATCTGGTCCTATTTTACAAAGTTAGGAAAAGCCGAAGTCCCTAAAATCTAGGGAGGCTGTCGATTTGGGCATGTGGCTCTAAGGGTTTTTAACTGACATTTTCTGTCAATGATTAGTGTCTTCTTCAGTGTTGGATTGAAGGCGTGGGCTATTGGAGCAATCGGATTCGGAGCTAGCTATCGATTTTGGCAAAAAGGTAAGGTTTCAAAGGCCTTTAGGGACATGGTTCGATCATGGATAAGTAGGTTGTGGGTTTAGTGATTATGGTTTGTAAATAAGAACTGTGCTAATCAATTGTAGGACATCGGAAGAGATCTCAGTAGCAGTCGTCGCGAATCAGGTGTGTACCGAACACCCTTTCTTAGTTCAATCCGGCAAAAGCCGAAATGCCGAAATTTCGGCATTTCATGGGCTTGTGAGTATACGAATGCTCTCAAAGACGTAGAGTAATTGTTAGATCTAGCACCGCAAGGTGGTAAGTAAGTTTGTGTGACGTCTTAACGTACTTCGAAAAAAGAGGGCCTCGATGGGCCAAAACTGGGCCCAATGGGCTTACGGACCAATATGGTTAAGAGATGGGCAAAGTAGCATGTTAGTTAGATGGTGGAACCAAATTGCATGAAACGGCTAAAAATTACTGAAATAGCTTGTGTAGTTGCGTAAGTACGAAATGCTTTATTAATATCTGTTGCATGGGATTGGGGTATTGATGGAGGAAGTATTGAAAGTGGTTCATCCACGTACTGGAGGCTTTGCCTCAACTTACTGATATTCGAGCAGCGTTGCTGCAACTGTGGAGTGTAGGGCTGGGTGGGTTGAGATATTCCCCACATGGAGTGTAGGGCTGGTACGGGGCAGTGTAGCAGTTGGTGGGTTGAGTAGTCTCCCCAGATGGGTTTGCATGCATTACTACTATTGTTACCTATGTTACTGAACTGGGCCTATGGGCCACACTGTTATGTAAAAAGGGGATAAGGCCTTGCTACTGTATTCTGAAAAGGGCGTCGGTCCACTGTGTATTGTTATCTGAGTGGGGCTTAGGCCTAATGGGCTCGAGCTAATTTGGGCTTTGGATGGGTTTCTGTATACACTGAGTTTTCCCAAACTCACCCCATTTTCTTCCATCCTTGCAGGTGAGCCCTAGTTGGTAGACTTGGAGCTGGGCGAGATTCAGAGTGGCCACACGTTTTCTACAAATTCGTTTTTTTTCCAGTGAACTAGATTTTCCATATTTTTCGTTTATGGATTTGGGTTTTTTTGTAATAAGGCCGCTAATTATTTTTATGGTTTGGGTTGTTTCTTTATTATTTAATTCTATTATGATAAAACTGATCTATGATAACTAACGAAATAGATTAGCTCTAGGACGCGTTTTCAAAAACATTAAGTGATTTCAAAATAACACGAATACAAGTAAGACTTCCGCTAAGCAAACATTTTCAACCTTAATCATTTTCTTAAGATGGACATAACCAAACAGTTTTCTCAAAATTATACGAGATATTAGAGTGTGGCAACGGCGGTGTGCATGTCTAGGATTGGATCCGAAGGGAGCTTGGTACTTAAGCAGTCCGACGGACTCACCTCCTCTTCTTCCTAGTTTCCTACCTGGTGCACAGCTTCCATTCACTTTAACCTACTTTTAAAAGTGTCTTTTACAACACCAACTAAGTTTTCCAACTAAGTAATACGGAATGTTTTGAACGCTTCGATGTGGCGCATCAGATCCGGTCATAACGTCTAGGCCGGGTTTGGGGTGTTACAAATGTATTAATAAATTTGATTAAGTAAGTATTTAAGTAAGTGAGTAAGTGAAGAAGTTTAAAATATGTCTGACAATTAATGAAGTTGCATTAAGTAGTATCATGCCAAGTAGTAAGATAATTCTTATGAATGTTGTTATTTATTTGCATGCAAACATACTAAGCTTAATGCTTACCCCCTTTATTTTCCTTCTTTTTATAGTTTTGTCAAGCTAACTCGGGGATCGTAAAGTACCTCGGAGGTCCAGGCACACTATCACGAGGATTATTTTGGTATAGCTAGATGTTTCATTTTGAGTATGGCATGTATAGCATCATAGCCATTTTGTGTGTATGATCTTATGTTATGGCTGATGAATGGTATGTAAATGCTTGATAATGATTAGTTGTTGGAATGGCTAATCAAGGACATGTTTGGTGTTATGTATGCCTAAATGCTAGTTATTCCATGGAAATCATGGAAAAAGGTGAAATTAGCTTTAAAACAGTATCGGACAGCAATAATGACGTAAATTTGGAAAATCACTAAAAATAGTAGAAATGGATTTCGATAGTGAATGAGATATAGAATTAAAGCTTGATGAGTCTATTTTCATATTGATGGAACAAAACAGGTATATGAGTGATGTTTTATGAGATATTTAATTTTTTGTGAAACAGTGCCAGAGCGATTTCTGGATTCCCTGTTCTAAATTTGGAAATTCACCAAACATTGTTCAAAGATAATTATAAGTCATGCTTTACATGTACAGGTTCTTTATTGAGTCCCATTTTATGAGAAACAAACGGAATAATAATTGAAACTCTGTACAGGGAGATATTTGATTCGTAATACACAGGGTTTAGAGTAGTCAAAACCTGAAATAGGGGAGAATTTAACTAATAAACTATACTAGTTGGCCTAACCAAAAATTCTAAAAAACCTTTAGTTGATAGATATATGAGTCTAGTTTCAGGGAAAATTTACGGAATTGGATTTTGAGTTTCGTAACACGAGATATGAATTTTTAAACGACTGTGACGCGGTTAGCCAGCTTGTCTGGAAGTTCTAAAATAAATTGTTTGAGCTGTTTAATTAATGAATTAAGTCCGTTAACACCTCGTGCTCGAATCTGGCAACGGTTTCAGGTTCGGGGAGTTACATTTATTGGTACCAGAGTAAAGGTTTAGTTGGTACTATGAGTAAGAGTCTAGCTATACATGCCATACTTTTGTGTTGATAGTGTGATGACTCCTGACGATTTTAAAATGTTTTCTTTTATAGTTATGGATCCCGAACAAGCTGGTGCAGATGATGTAGTGAGTAACGTGCCCACTCTTGCAGAAGGAACGGTGCCACCAAATAGTAGTGAAAGGCTTGTTACAGTTAGTCAGGGAGGAGGGGCTCGAGAAGCCTTCTTCCAATCTATGAATGAATGGTTTGCCGAGTTCATTCGAATGAATCCGGTTGTTAGACCTCCACCCCCTCATGATCATTAGACCACCCATGTAGCTCCCCCAGTCAGAGGTACGGTTATAAGAGAAAAACCACCAGTTGATAAAATCAGAAAACAATGAGCCGAAGAGTTTCGAGCTACAAAAGATGATGATGCAGAAAAGGCAGAATTTTGGCTTGAGAATTCTATCAGAGTCTTTGATAAGTTATCTTGCACACCTGAGGAATGTATGAAATGTGTTGTATCACTCCTTAGAGATTCGGCCTACCATTGGTGGAAGACACTTGTATCAGTTGTACCAAAAGAGAGAGTCACTTGGGACTTCTTTCAGGAGGAATTCTGTAAAAAGTACATCAGTCAGAGGTTTGTTGACCAGAAAAGAAAAGAGTTTCTAGAGCTGAAACAGGGCAATATGACAGTCACTGAATATGAGCGCGAGTTTGTTAGACTTAGCAATTATGCTCGAGAGTGTGTGTCTATAGAGGCTATTATGTGCAAAAGATTTGAGGATGGGCTTAATGATGATATCTGATTGTCTGTTGGTGTCCTAGAAATAAAAGAGTTTGTTATCCTAGTTGAGAGAGCCTGTAAGGCAGAGGAGCTGTTAAAAAGAAAGGGCAAAGTTGAAATTGAGACACAAGACACTAAGAAAAGACTAATTAGTAAGTCATTTCAGTCTACATCCAAGAGGCCTAGAGAGTTCTCCACTAGATCTAATTTTTCAGCTGGATATTCTAGCAGAAACAGAGGTAGAAGATTTATGAGTCCGAAAGCTCAGATCACTTCGATTGCAAGTGTTAGCAGTGAAGCCTGATAGACCAGAGTGTCCCTGATGTGGTCAACGTCATCTAGGTCAATGTCGAGCAACTGAGACAGGTTGTTTCCGATGTGGTGCACCAGACCATTTTATTCAGAAGTGTCCCGAGATGATTAAAAGGGAAGCAATACCGAGTTTATGATCAAGAAAAGCTCCTATCAGAGGCAGACCACTGAGAAATCTGGGAGTTGGGGCAAATAATAGAAGTGCATCTAGAGATTTAGCAGTGAGGCCAGATGTTAGAGCACCTGTGAGGACTTATGCTATCCGTGCTCGCGAAGAGGCATCCTTCCCCGATATGATTACGGGTACATTTTCTCTCCATGATACTAGAGTTATTGCTTTGATTGATCCAGGTTCAGCCCATTCATATGTTTGCATGAAATTGATTCCTAATATGAGTATGCGTGTAGAATCTATAGAATTTGTGATTAAAGTATCGAATCCATTAGGCAAGCATGTTTTAGTAGATAAAGTATGTTGGAATTGCCCTTTGATGATAAGAGGCTACTGTTTTCCGGCCGATCTCATGCTATTGCCATTTGATGAGTTTGATGTGATTCTTGGTATGGATTGGTTGACTACACATGATGTGATAGTGAATTGTTGAAAGAATATCATTGAGTTGAAGTGTGAAAATGGTGAAATTCTTCGAGTTAATTCAGAAGAGTCAGATAGTTCATTTGCCATAATTTCTGTTATGTCTGCTTAGAAATGTTTGAGAAAAGGGTATGAAGCTTATCTTGCTTTTGTGTTGAACAGTAAAGATCTAGAATTGAAAGTTGAATCAGTGCCTGTGGTATGTAAGTTTCCCAATGTGTTTCCGGAAAAACTACCAGGTTTGCCTCCTGGTAGAGAAGTTGAGTCTGGTATTGAGTTGATTCCAGGTACCACGCCCATTTCTATTGCTCCTTATAGAGTGGCCCCATTGGAATTGAAAGAATTGAAAGCTCAGTTGCAGTAATTAACAGATAAAGGCTTTGTAAGACCCAGTAGTTCACCATGGGGTGCACCAGTGCTATTTGTGAAAAAGAAAGATGGATCGATGAGATTGTGCATAGATTATCGATAACTTAACAAGGTAACAATAAAGAAAAAGTATCCATTGCCTAGAATTGATGATTTGTTTGATCAATTGAAGGGAGCCACTGTGTTCTCTAAGATATATTTAAGATCCGGATAATATCAGTTGCGAGTTAAAGAGTCAGATGTCCTGAAGACTGCTTTCCAGACTAGGTATGGTCATTATTAGTTCCTTGTGATGCCATTTGGCTTAACTAATGCTCCTGCCATTTTCCTGGACTTAATGAACCGAATTTTCAGACCGTACTTGGATAATTTTGTAGTTGTGTTCAGTGATGATATATTGATTTATTCTCAAGATAAGACTGAGCATGCAGAGCATTTGAGAACAGTTTTACAGATTTTGAGAGATAATCAGTTGTATGCCAAGTTCAGCAAAAGTGAGTTCTGGTTACGAGAAGTTGGTTTTCCTGGACATATTGTCTCAGGTGAAGGTATCAAGGTTGATCCGAGCAAGATTTCAGCCATTGTTGATTGGAAGCCTCCTAGAAATGTATCAGAAGTTAGAAGTTTTCTTGGTCTTACGGGATATTATAAACGATTTGTTGAGGGATTTTCCATGATAGCTACCCTACTGACAAGATTGTTGCGAAAGGATGTCATGTTTGAATGGACTGAGAAGTGTCAACAGAGTTTTGACAAGTAAAAAGCATTGTTGACTAAAGCTACTATTTTAGTACAACCAGAACCAGGTAAGGAGTTAGTGATTTACAGTGATGCGTCCATGAATGGACTTGGTTGTGTACTTATGCAGGAAGGGAAGGTAATTGCTTATGCCTCTAGACAGCTAAAGCCACATGAGAAGAACTATCCGACACATGATTTAGAGCTCGTTGCGATTGTTTTTCCACTGAATATTTGGAGACATCATTTGCACGGTGAGAAGTGCCACATATTCACTGATCACAAAAGTTTGAAATATTTGATGACTCAAAAAGATTTGAATTTGAGCAAAGAAGATGGTTAGAGTTAATTAAAGATTATGAGCTAGTGATCAATTATCACCCAGGTAAGGCAAACGTTGTTGCTGATGCTTTGAGTAGGAAATCTTTGTTTGTATTAAGAGCTTTGAACACTAGTCTAGCCTTATCAGATGATGGTTTTATCTTAGCTGAGTTGAAAGCTAAACCGATGTTTCTTGAAGAAATTTGTGAAGCTCAAAAAAATGATAGTGAGTTGTTAGCCAAAAGAGATCAGTGTGAGTCGGATATAGAGTTAGATTTTCAGATCAGTTCTGACGGTTGTTTGATGTTCAGAGACAGGGTATGCGTACCGAAGAATGATGAGCTTATTCGAAAGATCTTACAGGAAGCACATAGTAGTTCTTTGTCTATTCATCCAGGTAGTACAAAGATGTATAATGATTTGAAGAAAATGTACTGGTGGATAGGAATGAAAAGGGACATTTCAGAGTTTGCTTCTAGATGCTTGATCTGTCAGGAGGTAAAGGCCGAACATCAGGTACCTTCAGGTTTATTGCAGCCTGTGCTAGTCCCTGAGTGGAAATGGGATCGAGTTCCTATGGATTTTGTGACAGGATTGCTGTTGACATCGAGAAAGAAAAATGTAGTATGGGTTGTGATTGATAAGTTAACGAAGTCAGCTCATTTTATCCAAATTCGTATGGATTATTCACTTGACAAGTTGGCCAAGTTGTATATTTCAGAGATAGTCACACTACACGGGGTACCATTATCGATCATTTCAGACAGAGATCCAAGATTTACTTCACGATTTTGGAAGAAATTATAGGAGGCTTTGGGCACAAAGTTGAGTTTTAGTACAGCTTTCCATCCTCAAACCGACGGTCAGTCAGAGAGAGTTATTCAGGTACTTGAAGATATGCTTAGATGTTGTGTATTGGAATTTCAAGGCAGTTGGGAAAAATATTTACCATTAGTAGAGTTTGCCTACAATAACAGTTATCAGTCGAGTTTGAAGATGGCACCTTATGAAGCTTTGTATGGACGTAAATGTCGCACACCATTGTATTGGACAGAGCTTAAGGAAAATCAGATTTACGGGGTTGATCTAGTTAAGGAAACAGAAGAGAAAGTAAAAGTCATCAAAGATTGCTTGCAAGCTGCTTCAGATAGACAAAAGTTGTGACAACCCTAATGTGACCCTAGTCGGGAAGTGGTTTTGGGACCACAAAATCGAGTCATAGAAATAATTAACCATCATATTTGATGCTTATTATATGTATATATGCATGTGTGAAAATTTCATATTTGAATTTTGTTAAATGTAAGTGAATTTTATTAAATAGGACTTATGTGAGAAAATTTAGAAATGTGCTAGGCAAATGTAAAGTGGCCTATTAATGCATGTTATAAAAATGATGGGTTTGCATGTCAAATTACCCAAAATTTGAGCTAGTGGCCGGCCATGCTATGGGTCATAACATATTATAAACATGTTGTGTTAATGTTTTATGTTAGAAATAATTAAATAAAAGAGAAGAAAGAGGATGGTGTTCATCTTCTTCTCCTACCTCTCTCAAGCCAAAACAAAGAGGAAAAATAAGGGAAAACTTACCTAGAGCAATTCGGCATTCATCTTTAGCTATTAGGAGGTAAGCTTTGAATTTGTTGATTTGGCTTTATATTATGCTAAGTTAATTTGTGAATGCACTCTTGGTAATGTCAAGAAAGTTGAGATTTCCTATGGTGATTTGAGCAAGATGCCGAATGATTAAGTGTTGGAATTAGGGGCTATTTTCATGTTCTAGGGAACAATGGGGGAATGACTAGTATGGGGTAAAGATTTTTGATGAGTAGCTTAGAGACACCTTGTACATTCGGTCAAAAATTGAGTCTATTTAGAATGTTAACTTCTTCCTCTATGATTATTTTTCCTTGCATGTTAAATGGTTCTTGATAAGGCCGAATAAGTTATGAAAGTTTTTATAAATGTATGAAGTTCAAGGTGCAAAAATTTTAGTCTTGATGTTATGAATAATTCGGTTGAAATAAGGAGAATGGGAGTTGTCATTTAGGTTAAGATCAAAGAAATTAATCTTGTTAAAACATTAAACTAATAATGCCATATGTGTGATAGCCGAACATAGACTTTGTTTAAAGTCTTGGTCAAAGGCCGGTTAAGTGTTTTGAATGGATAAGCTAGGTGTTTGATCTTTTTTTGGTTCGGCATAGTACATGATATTTTGCTAGTGAGGTTTTGAATAATTCAATTAATGTTAGATATATGAAAAAAATTCTTATGTTCGGTTTTGAACGATATATATGTATGTACAAATAACCTATTTAGCTATGGATATCTAAGGTGTTAAATAATAAAACTCTTGATGACTTGGGTTATATAGCATTCGGCCAAAGACTATATGGGCTTGCTAATTCGGTTTAAGTGAAGAAACTATGATAGAGAGATATGACTAAATTGTGGACTTTGACAATTTAAATGATGCATTTGACTTGTGTACCGACTTAGGATGATATGTGTTTCTATATGAAGTTAGATGGTGTTGATGAAATTCGATAATGCATGATGTTTAAATAGTATTGAACAAGGTCATTGTACTTAAATTGTATGACATACATGTATTGAATGGAATTGCCCAAGTGAAAAATAATTAAATAAATTTATTTGTTTAAATTTAAGCTCAAGAGCAAAGGGGAACTAAATCTGATAAAGGAAAGCAAAAAGTGGTCGAATAGCTGTTGAAATCGTTCGACAACAACCGAGGTAAGTTTTTGAGTAATGGAACTTAGATTATGATTCGATTAGATCATGTTATAAGCAAATCAAAATCCTGCTCTTTGTATGTAGCTATTGAGCTGAAAATGATAATGCTTGATAAGTGACTTGTGTTTGAATTCTAGTTATGAAAATGAAATATCGATGTGTCATGATTTATTGATATGTGCATGAATATTTGGATGATAACCGGGCTAAGTCCCGAAGGCATTTGTGCGAGTTACTATAACCGAACTAAGTCCCGAAGGCATTTGTGCGAGTTACTATATCCAGGCTAAGTCCCGAAGGCATTTGTGCGAGTTACTATAATCGGGCTAAATCCCGAAGGCATTTGAGTGAGTAGCTATATCCGGCTAATTCCCGAAGGTACTTGGTTTGGAAATGAGCAATCTTGCTGTAATAATTTCAATTAATACGCTCGTAAAACCCCAACGATGAGGTATGTTTTGTATATGCATTGGAATAATTGATTCCTTTTAAATAGTATTCGCTCAATCGATTAACAAGCTTCCGGCCTTTAGTCAAGTTGATTCCTTATGTATGAATATAAGGGTTGGAAATGTGAAGTAGGTATGATTGTGAGAATATGTGTATATGAAATTATTCGTTTAGTCATATGAATGCTATACTTCAGTTGTGCATGATTTCATTACTCAAAACTTACTAAGCATTAAATGCTTATTCTGTTTCTTTGATTCTTTGTTTTATAGATTTTGGTTCGTCAGCTATCGGATTCGGGAGTGTCAAAGTCGAAGTCATCCACACTATCAAAGCCCTTTTGGTACTCTTTTAGTTGAACTCTGAAAATGGCATGTATAGGACTACCCTTTTGTTGTTGGTCATGTACCTTTCGGTATTGTATATATTTGGATAGCCATGCGAAAATGGCTTATATATATTTTGAGCATAGCGTTATAATCATCTTGTATGTTGTTCATGGAGTGTTATGGAAATGTTGGTAACGATTAGCCATTGGAATGGTTAATCACGATCATTTTGGTGCTATGTATGACAAAATTTTAGTCGATCCATGGAAAACCATGAAATAGGTAAAGTTTACCTTAAAAATAGATGCTGACAGCAGCAGTGATGTGGATTTGAAAAATCACTAAAAATAGTAGGAATGGAATTAAATAGTGAATAAATTATTTAATCGAACCTTGATGAATATATCTTTATATGAAAGTAACGAAACGATCATATGAGCCGTATTTTATGAGATGTTTAAGTTTTCGTGAAACAGGGCTAGAGCGATTTCTGGATCCCCTATTCCGACTTTGGAAATTCACTATAAATTAACCAGAGATAATTAGAAGTCATGCCATATATGTACAGATTCCTTTTTGAGTCTAGTTTCTTTAGAAACAAATGGAATAAGTATTGAAGCCCTGTACAGGGAGATATGTAAGTCGTAATGCATGAAGGTCAGAGTAGTTGAACCCTGAAACAGGGGAGAATTTAACTAATAAACTGTACTAATTGGCTCCACCAAAAATTCTAGAAAAAAAAATTGTAGATGGACATATGAGTCTAGTTTCAGGAAAAATTTACAGAATTGGTTTTCAAGTTTTGGAACTCGAGATATGATTTTTAAGGTGAGAGTGACGCAGTTAGCCAGCTTGTCTGGAAATTTTTAAAATGGACTTTGCAAATAAATGAATTAAGTCTGTTAGCACCTCGTGTTCGACTCCGGCAACGGTCTGGGGTACGGGGTGTTACAATTTTATTGGTATTAGAGCTACGGTTTAGTCGATTCTAGGACTACCGTAATACGTTTGGGTCTAGCTATACATGCCATTATGTGTTTATTTGATAGTGTGGTGATTTCTGACAGTTAAAATGTGTTTCCTTATAGAGATGGATCCCGATCCCAACCGAACGGTAGCTGATGATCTTGAGAGTGTAGCGCCTGCTCTCGCACAAGGGACAGCATCGGCGGACTCTCAACCTATTGCTAGTAATCAGAATGATGAAGCTAGACAAGCTTTTTATAGCGTGATGAATGATTGGTTCAACCAATACATTCGAACTAATACGGCTGTTCCACAACCTCCATTCCCGACTAATACAACCCCCGCACCTACAATACCTCCGGTAACTGACCAAATAAGGCCAAATAAGCCCCCAGTTGACAGAATCCGAAAACACGGGGCTACTGAATTTAAAGCTACGGACAGCGATGATGCCGAGCAAGCTGAATTTTGGTTGGACAACACTATTCGGGTACTCGATGAGCTATCTTGCACACCCGATGAGTGCCTAAAGTGTACTATCTCCTTGCTACGTGATTCTGCCTACTATTGGTGGAATACGTTGATTTCTGTTGTGCCCAGAGAGCAAGTAACTTGTGAGTTTTTCCAAACCGAGTTTTGGAAAAAGTATATCAGTCAGAGATTCATTGATCAAAAACCGAAGGAATTTCTTGAACTTAAACAAGGTTCCATGTCGGTTACTGATTATGAACGAAAGTTTTTAAGACTTAGCCGGTACGCTCGAGAATGCATTTCTTCAGAAGCTGTGATGTGTAAACGTTTCGAGGATGGACTGAACAATGATATAAAGCTGTATGTTGGCATTTTAGAAATCTGAGAATTTGTGGTACTTGTCGAGCGAGCTTGAAAAGCCAAGGAGCTCAGTAAGGAGAAAAGAAAAGCTGATATGGGAGCAAAGGAGTTTCGTAAGAGATCTTCGGGAAAGCCCTTTCAACAGTCATCGAAGAAATTTAGAGATGATTTAGGCCGATCTAGAGACACTTCGGGCTTTTCTAGACGAGATCGTGATCGACCCCCTGTGGGTACATGAGTCACTTCGGTCGCCAGTGTTGGAAATGAACATCGAGACAGAACAGAGTTCCAGTATTGTGGTAAATGGCATTCGGGGAGTTGTAGATTCCATGACCGCTCCTGTTACAAGTGCGGATTAGCTGACCACTTTATTAAAGATTGCCTGAGATTGTCTGAACAGAATGTAAATCAAAGTGGGAAACTGGGTGCTACCACTGCTCGAGGTAGACCATCTAGAAACACGAGAAATCCTAGTGGTGGCTAGAGAGGATCTAGAGAAGCTACAACCAGATCTGAGGCTCGTGCTCCTGCTAGGGCTTATGCTATACGCGCACGCGAGGATGCTTCCTCGCCAGATGTTATTACTGGTACTTTTACTCTCTTTGATACTAGTGTGATGTAACACCCTTCGCCCGTATCCCTCGCCGGAAAAGGGTTCGAGGTGCTACCAGATTTAAACTTATCCATTTATATAAAACCAGACCGTAAAAATTTTTGATCAATTTTAAACTTTTCATACACACGTATATTATCCTTTAATCGGGCTTACAAGGCCCAAAATATTAATGAGGCATTATTAAATATTTACCAATATCTTAGTCTTGTATCATTTACTTACTCAACTTTACAACCCTATACATGCCATAGACTCGAAACACTAAGATTAACTTACGCCGATAGTGTAGACTTGACAATGTGATAATATCTCTGACGGCCTCCAACCCGATCTAACCTGGAAACCCTAGGGAATATGGGAAAGAAAAGGGGAGTAAGCTTTACGCTTAGTAAGTTCATAAGAAAACAATAAGCAACTCATTAACAAGTTTTATCAATGTTTACAACATAATCACAATTCACTACAAGTTGTCTTCCTGAGCAATAGTCACTAAATTATTTATAACTGGAGCTAAAAAACTCCAAATCAATTGCCGTTAATTTTCCCTGAAAATAGACTCATATATCTTCCATCCATAAAATTTTCAGAATTTTAGGTTTGGCCAATCAATACCAGAATTTTCTTAAGTTTCCCCTGTTTCACTGTTTGACTAATCTGACCACTCTTCACTACGAATCAAATTTCTCATTGTACAGAATTCAAAATATGTTCTATTTGATTTCATTTGAAACTAGACTCATTAAGGAGTCTAAGAATATAAATTTTATCTTATAAGAATTTTTGTAAAAATTATAATGATTTTCTAAAAATAGAATAGGGGACCCCGAAGTCATTTGACTCTATCCCACGCCACTTCAAATATCTCATTATCAGCAATTCTTTTGCTTACACGGTTTCTTTTATAAGAAACTAGACTCATTAAGCTTTAATTAAATAATTTATTCAGCTTCTAACACAACTCCAACAATTTATGGTGATTTTCCAAAATCACGTTACTGCTGCTGTCCCAAGCAGATTTATTACAAATTTACTCTTTCACACATTCTTTGCATTCACATTATTTAAACATGTATATCACCAATCAATTTCGTCACATATCTATAATTTCACTCAAACATAATCTCAATACAATACATCATTCTCAACGATTCGCACACAACCGTTCAAATTAGCAATTATAAGATGATTCCGCACATAGTCCACCCTTATCGATAATTTACGATGGTTTTGCCCTTACTCACATATATGACATAGGCATTTTCACCTATGCTTCACATTTTACACTCATGATTCAATTCCAATCGATCTAACATGCATAAGAATATATCACATACCTGGCCAACTTAATGCATTGAACAAATTCAATTGCCGATCTAACACAAGGTCTCATAGTATTAGACTTTTATCAAATCACCGGCATTTAGCCTGCTAGGTTTTAAACCCGATAATATTATTCACCAGCTTAAAGCTTGCTAGGCTCAAAGCCCAAATATCACCATTATAAAGTCGTCTCATAAACAATTCATATAATATAGCATGTATACATTTTCACTTTGCTCTATTTAATCATTCAATCACAATTTATAATTTCCCTTTGAATCATTCGATATTTTGCACACTAAGTGTCATTCTCAATATCTCGCACACTAAGTGCCATTCTCAATATTTCGTACACTGAGTACCATATTTGATTGCCCCGCACACTAAGTGCCACATTTTGTCTATATGTCGTCAGACATTAAAATATTCACGTATATACAATTTATACAATATTAAAGCATTAGAAACATCAATTTAATAATGCTTATTGCATACGAACTTACCTGGCTAAATTGTAGAGATACCAAAGTTCAGGGGCATTTTGGTAATTTTCTCATTTTTCTCGATTTTCCACCCGATCTTGATCTAAATTAATATTTTCATTCAGTATATTAATTTAGACATTAAAACACCTCATTTCATACAATTTGGTCATTTTGTCATTTTTACAAAATTACCCCTAAAGTTTTACTTTTATTCATTTTAGTCCCTGAGCTCAAAACATGCAAATTAACCATTTTTAACCATAATTAAGCTTAGCCAAATGTTCATGGTATCAAAACAGTCCATAATTCACTTTATGGCAAAATTATAGTTTTGCCCTAATATTTCAACTTCTTTACAATTTAGTCCCTATATCATAAAAATGCAAATTCATGAAATTGAGTAAAATTCTACTATAGACGAATATCACTAGTGTCTCTAGCAGCCCACACATTTCATTTATTTGACATTTTAACCACAAAGTTTTCACATTTATCGATTTAGCCCTTAATTGTCAATTTCACAAAAATTCACTTAACAAAAAGTGTTTAACTATCAACAATGACTCATATTCTTCCATTAAACTTCAAAGCCCTATTATACTCATCAATGGAAAATATCAAACTATTCAATGGTTTTGCAAAATAGTCCCCTCATTAGATAGATTAAGCAACAACGATCCCGAAAATATAAAAATAATTAAAAACGGGACTAGAAATGCCTACCATGCATTAGCTGAAAGTTGGAAGCTTCTTCCATGGCTTCTCAAGCCTTCATATTCAGCTGGTAAAAAGAGAATGAAAAAGATGACACCTTGATTCTTTTATTATATTCATTTATTATTATTTTTAACCAATTTACAATATTAACCTTTATACACTTTATTTATTACACCAAATGCCAAGCCATCATATCCCACTATCTCTTTAATGGGCTAATTACCAAATAAGGACTTCTACTTTTAAGTTCTATATCTATTTAATACCTTTAGGTTATAGAACACAACTTTTGCACTTTACACAATTTAGTCCTTTTTGTTTAATTAACTATCGAAACGATAAAATTTTTCAACGAAACTTTAATACCATCTTATTGCCACTACGTAAATATTTATAAAAATATTACGACTCGGTTTATAGAAACATGGTCCCAATACCTCATTTTCTAAACCCACTTGACCTTAGGGTCATACCACTTAAACTTAATAAATCGCTTATAAAACAAAAATCACAATATCAAAAACATTTTTAAAATCACAATTAACTCGTAAATATTAAATATAATATTTACCAACCTACTCGTTCGGATTTGGTGGCCCCGAAACCACTGTTCCGATCAACTCTAAAAAAAACGGGCTATTACAACTCTTCCCCCTTAGGGATTTTCGTCCCTGAAAATCTTTCCAAAGAATAAATTAGTGATTTTCTTTCACCAACCTCAACAATTTCTCACCTAGCCTCAGATTTCTCAACTTTTTAATCTCATGAGCTAAGATTATGATCTGCTCTTTGCTATACATCATAACAAGCTGAGTTTCTACTTCTGTAAGAGATACTATAGATAAAGGATCTTATTTGTATCATCACATCATATATATAAAAAAACACATTACGGGTCTTCTCAAGTTTTGATAATAATCTCATTCAATCCGATTAACTGCGAACTCAACTTCTCTTTATAGCTAAATCTAGAAATTCTATTCCCACTATAATACCTTTACAAATACTCAATTTTCTAATTGAAAATTCAATGCTTTTACGCATCAAGCCCACATATTTTCTGCAAATTTGAAACTGTTTTTAGACGGTCATGAATTACTTTCATTTCCCTTCAGTCTATCCAATCACATCGACCCCGAAATTATTTTTATAAAAATTCAATTCAATACAACGAAGTTCAGTAATTGCAACCATACCACACTCATACAATGCTATCTTAACATTCATCTCATAACTATTATTATTATATGCAAACTTAACCAACAATAAATGTCTTTCTCGGTTGCTTTCAAGTTCTAGAACACAGTGTTACAAAGTAATTCCATACCCAAAGCTCATAGTAGTTTATTTTAGTAACACGATATAATCCTCGTGTCTCCATTTGAACAATGAAAACTAGCACTCTTTTAGTACTCCCCGTACGGACAGATAATTACCACTGTGCTAGATGTCACGATTGTTGTAAAATCTCTGGATTTCTCAATACACGAACTCTATCTCGACATAACGAACAATTGTAGGTTCTAATCTGAAATTCTAAATCAGAAATCAATTTACGTTGTACCCTTTTTAACTTGTAATTCACTAACACACCTCTTAACCTCACAAATTTGCTAATTAAACATCAATTTAATTTCTAGCTCAGCTAATAACTACTCATCATTTGATAAGATTAATCACATGATTATCGGCCGTAAAACACATAAAGATTCTCGCTCAGAACCCCAAAGACTATAATCACTTGTCCAGATTGATAATCAATCGCTGACTCATAATCTTTCAACAGTTCAAACCATCTTTAATTCTTGTGTCGAATAACTCTTCACCTGAAAACTGACGCTTCAATTAACAATTTCTTCAACTGTTTACCACTTTATTGATAATTATCACATCATTCAGACTTCCCAATCACGATCTATAAAAACATTTCTCAATAAAATCGTTCTGATGGATATAATTCTGTATCATATCTTCTAGAATATGAATCATGCATTCAGAAAATTTATCTATTTATCCGTGAACATTCAAACTTTATTTCCACCCTGTGGATAGATTCCGATACAAGTAACTCGATTAATCCTTCAAGCAATTAATCTAATCAAACTAGACAACTGAATCGATCTCGACTGTCAAGTAATAACTTTTCAATTATTAATCAACGAAGTTTTGAACCATACTAAAGCCACAACCATCAGATAATTTAAAATCATAGTGCCATAATAAGGCTGACATCTCAACCGTATAGATATATAATGTCCCAATTATCAATAATACATTTTGAACATAAGAGAAATTGAAACATAGTTACAGTCATTCAATAGATATTTTTCACAGATAACCATATAGAATCATAAGAAAGCAGAGATACTGTAATTCTCGAATATATCACTATACTAATCTTTTTTAAGAAAGCACCCATATCAGATGACAGATATCTCAATGATGTTTCAGAGGAAATCCAGAAGTAAAGCATCACTCATATGCACCAGAATCAACAGTAACAGAAACAATATAATCTTCATGTATACTAAGCAGATCAACAACCAGTAGGAGGAGAATACCAACATCACACAGATTTAATCGTCGATATTTTCTTCAAATAAAATGAAATAGAATACCAGAGAAAGATATAATAATGCTGATTGTAACCCGAACAGCCCAACAATGCTTTCATATATCAATATATATAGATAACGTTCTCATATGATAAGAATTTCATCTGAAAATATACAGCTTCACATACCTCTGAGGATAATTGAACACATAGAATACCCAGAAGAGTTCTCGTAAACCATTCGACTATAATTGCTGTGCTCAAATATCTTTATAATTCAAATATGATTTACTGTCTATCTCTGACATCACTAATTTCTCATTATCCAACACTAACGAGGCTAATTCGGAAGAACTTCCAGTTAATATATTCTTTAGGTATCATATCTGAATATTTGTTTCATCTAATTCAACTTTTCTTTTAACAGCGACTTTGCATATTACAATGCCTTCAACACGATCCAATATCTTTTCTATTATTGTCTTCACTTGCGGACTCATTCTCTTATCTGATCACAATACTATCCTTCATCACGAGACTCTGTCATTCGCACTTGTAAGCTTATTTAGCCATATAGTACGGATCTCATTATAATCTTACCAATGAGGGGGTGAGGGTTGTAAAGCCAACAATTTTAACTCTTACGTAAGCATGCACATCACACATACTATTATGAACGAACAGTTCATTACTAATTTCGCATTCTCAAACATCTAGCAATCATTTACTTATAATCATTTGGTACTTAACACATAGCTCATACGCTAAATCAAATCATAAATTCCAAATCAAAATATTCACACAACAATCATATACCCAACATCACAACTCATATACTCATATAATTATAACATTTATCAATAGCAGAATATCATGCATTCTGATTCATACCTTTTTATGAGTTTCAACTCATCACCAACACATTTTCACTCAAACGTTTGAGTATAACATTCTGTACTATCAGAATTAGCTCGGTTGGAAAGCATATATGTCTTATGAAAAACACACATAATAAGCTTTGAAAGCTTAGTAAGCCTTAAGCAAATAAATCATTTCAATGATTATGAAAATTCCATATAACTAATCCGAATTGAAAAATAATCTCAATTGCATATACATTCATAGTACTCTTAAGTTCATATAACCTTATTAAATAGCTTTACTTATTTATATTTACTAATAACTTATGACTATGATTTTAAATTCGTGTGATAACTGTCAATTCATTCGTATGAACAAAACTTGCACATATCCAATACATACCAACCAAAACATGTCATATTTTTCCCTGTTTGATTCATGGAACCACAAGGTCACATGTCAAGCACATATAGCATATATTTATCTGTTATTTATCACGTCTCATTTTCACATGAACTACATACATCTGACCAAGTTTATTCAATATCGATGCCACTGTCCCGGACAGGGTCTTACACGAATCATAAGTGATGCCAGTGTCCCAGACACGTTCTTATACACTACTTCAAATCAATGCCTTCGTCTCAGACGAGGTCTCACATGATCTCATTTCACACACTTAGTGCCCCAACAACCGATCTTGCTTACACAGTGCTCGGTTACGGAACTCGCACATATAGTGCCTCAACAACCGATCTCGCACACACAGTGCTCGGTTACGGAACTCGCACACACAGTGCCTCAACAACTGATCTCGCACACACAGTGCTCAGTTACGGAACTCGCACACACAGTGCCTCAACAACCGATCTCGCACACACAGTGCTCGGTTACGGAACTCACACACACAGTGCCTATGTTCACTTGTTGTTGCACATTGAAGTGACTTAACCAAGTCTATAAAACATCACATATGTGCACTTTGAACATATCATTTCATTTAACTTTGGATTCATATATTCATGAACACTTAAACATTTCAGAGCCAACTTTAATTTAATCAATCAGTATAGAACACAATTTCATTTGAACATCTGAGTACATATTCTATACTATTAAAATTAGATTGATTGAAAGACTTATCTGTCCTATTCAAATAATTTTCGTCAGAGTCAGGAGATATCACACTATCGCAGGTCAAATATGGCATGTACAGCTAGACTCACATACGCCATGGAAGTCCTAGAACTGACTAAATCATGGCTCTGATACCAATAAAATGTAACACCCTTCGCCCGTATCCCTCGCCGGAACAGGGTTCGAGGTGCTACCAGATTTAAACTCATCCATTTATATAACACCAGACCGTAAAATTTTGATCAATTTAAACTTTTCATACACACGTATATTATCCTGTAATCGGGCTTACAAGGCCCAAAATATTCATGAGGCATTATTAAATATTTACCAATATCTTAGTCTTGTATCATTTACTTACTCAACTTTACAACCCTATACATGCGATAGACTCGAAACACTAAGATTTACTTACGTCGATAGCGTAGACTTGACAATGTATAATATCTCTGATGCCTCCAACCCGATCTAACCTAGAAACCCTAGGAATATGGGAAAGAAAAGGGAGTAAGCTTTACGCTTAGTAAGTTCATAAGAAAACAATAAGCAACTCATTAACAAGTTTATCAATGTTTACAACATAATCACAATTTACTACAAGTTGTCTTCCTGAGCAATAGTCACTAAATTATTTATAACTGGAGCTACGAAACTCCAAATCAATTGCCGTTAATTTTCCCTGAAAATAAACTCATATATCTTCCATCCATAAAATTTTAGAATTTTAGGTTTGGCCAATCAATCCAGATTTTTCTTAAAGTTTCCCCTATTTCACTGTTTGACTAATCTGACCACTCTTCACTACGAATCAAATTTCTCATTATACAGAATTCAAAATATGTTCTATTTGATTTCATTTGAAACTAGACTCATTAAGGAGTCTAAGAATATAAATTTTATCTTATAACCATTTTTGTAAAATTATAATGATTTCTAAAAACAGAATAGGGACCCCGAAGTCATTTGACTCTATCCCACCACTTCAAATATCTCATTATCAGCAATTCTTTTGCTTACACGGTTCTTTTATAAGAAACTAACTCATTAAGATTAATTAAATAATTTATTCAGCTTCTAACTCAACTCCAACAATTTATGGTGATTTCCAAAATCACGTTACTGCTGCTGTCCCAAGCAGATTTATTACAAATTTACTCTTTCACACATTCTTTGCATTCACATTATTTAAACATGTATATCACCAATCAATTTCATCACATATCTATAATTTCACTCAAACATAATCTCAATACAATACATCATTCTCAATGATTCGCACACAACCGTTCAAATTAGCAATTATAAGATGATTCCGCACATAGTCCACCCTTATCGATAATTTACGATGGTTTTGCCCTTACTCACATATATGACATAGGCATTTTCACCTATGCTTCACATTTCACACTCATGATCAATTCCAATCGATCTAACATGCATAAGAATATATCACATACCTGGCCAACTTAATGCATTGAACAAATTCAATTGCCGATTTAACACAAGGTCCATAGTCTTAGACTTTTATCAAATCACCGGCATTTAGCCTGCTAGGTTTTAAACCCGATAATATTATTCACCAGCTTAAAGCTTGCTAGGCCAAAGCCCAAATATCACCATTATAAAGTCTTTCATAAACAATTCATTTAATATAGCATGTATACCTTTTCACTTGCTCTATTTAATCATTCAATCACAATTTATAATTTCCTTTGAATCATTCGATATTTTGCACACTATTGTCATTCTCAATATCTCGCACACTAAGTGCCATTCTCAATATTTCGTACACTGAGTACCATATTTGATTGCCCCGCACACTAAGTGCACATTTTGTCTATATGTCGTCAGACATTAAAATATCACGTATATACAATTTATACAATATTAAAGCATTAGAAACATCAATTTAAAATGCTATTGCATACGAACTTACCTGGCTAAATTGTAGAGATACCAAAGTTCAGGGCATTTGGTAATTTTCTCATTTTTCTCGATTTTCCACCCGATCTTGATCTAAATTAATATTTCATTCAGTATATTAATTTAGACATTAAACACCTCATTCATACAATTGGTCATTTTTTTCATTTTTACAAATTACCCCTAAAGTTTTACTTTTATTCATTTTAGTCCCTAGCTCAAAACATGCAAATTAACCATTTTTAACCATAATTAAGCTTAGCCAAATGTTCATGGTATCAAAACAGTCCATAATTCACTTTATGGCAAAATTATAGTTTTGCCCCTAATATTTCAACTTCTTTACAATTTAGTCCCTATATCATAAAAATGCAAATTCATGAAATTGAGTAAATTCTACTATAGACGAATATCACTAGTGTCTCTAGCAGCCCACACATTTCATTTATTTGACATTTTAACCACAAAGTTTTCACATTTATCGATTTAGCCCTTAATGTCAATTTCACAAAATTCACTTAACAAAAAGTGTTTAACTATCAACAATGACTCATATTCTTCATTAAACTTCAAAGCCCTATTATACTCATCAATGGAAAATATCAAACTATTCATGGTTTGCAAAATAGTCCCTCATTAGATAGATTAAGCAACAACGATCCCGAAAATATAAAAATAATTAAAAACGGGACTAGAAATGCCCTACCATGCATTAGCTGAAGTTGGAAGCTTCTTCCATGGCTTCTCAAGCCTTCATATTCGGCTGGTAAAAAGAGAATGAAAAAGATGACACCTTGATTCTTTTATTATATTCATTTTATTATTTTTTACCAATTACAATATTAACCTTTATAAACAAATGCCAAGCCATCATATCCCACTATCTTTAATGCAATTACAAATAGGACTTCTACTTTAAGTTCTATATCTATTTAATACTTTAGTTATAGACACAACTTTTGCACTTTCATTTAGTCTTTTTTTATTAACTATCGAACGATAAATTTTTACGAAACTTTATACCATCTTATTCCACTACGTAAATATTTATAAAATATTTACGACTCGTTTATCTACCCTCTGGTTTTCTTAAACCACTTGACCTTAGGGTCATACCACGCTTACACTTTACCATAACGAAATTAATAAAAACAAAAATCGAAACCATATCAATAAAAAACATGTTTATTAATCACTATTAGTACTTACGTAGATATTACAATAAATATTTACTGTCTTAACCTATCGCTCTAGATAATATGATGGCCCACTGAAAATCCACTATTTGGTTCGTCATATCTCCAAAAAACATAAGGGCTTTACATTGTTATGGCTTAATTTCCCTTTTCATCAATTCTATATT